>NC_053438.1:32421979-32665631 GCF_007990345.1 Gossypium hirsutum | reverse complement strand
CGACACGAGATGTTAACAGACTTGAAAAATTTTCCAGACACTGCCCAGTCTGAGTACAGTCGCTTCAAAAATCATATCTGAGTTCACAACTCGAAAATCAGTTTTGTGATTTTCCCTGAAACTAGACTCATGTCCCCACCTAGTATTTTTTTCTAGAATTTTGGTCGGGCCAATAGTACAGTTATAGTCAAAGTCTCCCATGTTACAGGGGTCGACTACACTGACCTTTTCCCATTACGACTGGGATATCTCTCTGCACAGGACTTCAATACTGATGCCGTTTGTTCCTATGGAAACTAGACTCAGAGAGGAATCCATACATATATGGTATGACCCCTAATTATCTCTGGTCAATTTATAGTGAATTTCCAAAGGCGGAACAGGGAATCCAGAAACCTGTTCTGGCCCTGTTCCACAAGAACCCAAATTATCTCTTACTGTACTGTCCTATGATTGTTTCGTTACTTCCATATGAAAGTAGATTCATCAAGGTTCGATTACATAATTTATTCACTATTAATTCCACTCCTACAAATTCTTGTGATTTTCCAATCCACACCACTGCTGCTATCAGCTTCTGTTTCAAGTAAACCTTACCTAATTTGGGGTTTCATGGACCAACCAGGGCCTTGTCATACATAAGCCCACATATGATCATACTTAGCCATTCTAGTGGCTGATCATTTGCTCAACACTTCCATTCCAACTATAGTTACATCATGAAACCATCTATACATTCATAAATACGAATAGTCTAATGCCATACTCCACTTCTACAAGCCATTTTCGCATGGCTGAACACTTATACATTTCATAAAGTACTCGAAAGACAACAATGGGTAGTCCTATACATGCCATATCAAAATCCAACCAAATAGTACCCAAAAGAGCCTTTGATAGTGTGGGCGACTTCGACTTCAAGATCCCGAGTCCGATAGCTGGAGAACCAAAAATCTATAAAACAGAGGAGCAATGTAACGAGTAAGCAATTTATGCTTAGTAAGTTTGAGCAAGGAATTCCAGCATGCACAAAGAATAGCACACATTTAGCTAAACGGAATATTCATAATACGCAATTTACCGATATCAAACTTGCTTCACAACATTAACAACCCTTATGTACATACACAATAAACTAACTTGGCCGAAGGCCGGTAGCTCGTTTATCAACTGAGCGAACATTTATTTGTAAGGGCTCGATTAAATTCAACACATACTAACATATCCCCATATTGGGATGTTTTTCGAGTATTCGCTGGAATTTTACAGCAAGCTCATTCATTACCAAATCACGTACCTTCGGGATTTAACCGGATATAGCTCCTCGTTCAAATGCCTTCGGGACATAGCCCGGTTTTAGTAACTCACACAATGCCTTCGGGACATAACCCGGATTTAACAACTCGCACGAATGCCTTCGGGACTTAACCCGGATTTAATAACTCGCACGAATGCCTTCGGGACTAACCCGGATTTAGTATCTCGCACAAAGGCCTTCGGATCTTAGTCCGGATATATTCGCTTAGCACAAAGCCTTCGGGACTTAGCCCGGACAGCATTCAATTAATCATGCACATTCACATTTCATTTTCATTTGCGAAACTCAAACACAAGGCACATATCGTCCTTGCACATTCGGCTCAATAGCCACACATAGAGCATGATTTAATCACATTGTAATTTAAGCTCTCTTACTCAAGAACTTACCTCGGGTGTTGTCGAACGATTCCGCTAGCTATTCAACCACTTTTTCCTTCCCTTTATCGGTTTTATTTCCCCTTTGCTCTTGAGCTTAATCAAACAAATAAATTGATTTCATCATTTAGGCATCAAAAGATGAACACAAGGCACTTAGCCCATATTTATACATTAGACATTAAAGTCTCATACATGCAAAAATCATGCACCAACACAACATATTAGCTAATTTCTTTCCCCTTGGCCGAATATGCATGTCCATTTTGGGGTCGATTTCAACACTTAATACACACATATACACACTAGTAAAGCATCCTCCCCCTTTTCATCAATTTAACACATGCATTGCTCATTAACATGCAAAGTTACATTCGGCCTTAGCACACATCTTGCTAGCCGATTCTTCTCCATTTAGCAACCAATGCACATATGTGCTCACACAAAAATGCTAAAAAGGAGGTTCAAGAATCATCAAGCCATCATCACATGCATCATTAACAAGCTTCATATTTTGCATGCAATGGCATTAACACAACCTCCACCTAGGCCGAATCTTAACTCATCCTCATGCCTCATCACCACAACATCAAACATCAACCAAGAATGATGCATCCATGGTCAAGTGCCATTTCCATCACATAGCAAGATTTAGACCATGGGTTAGGTAGAACTCAAGCTAACAACTAAAACATGCATGCCTCTCATGGAACATCATCAAACATACCTTAGCCTAGCTACATGCATGGCCGAATCTCTTCACCTTTCTTCTTCTTTCCTCCTTAAAATTTTTGGCCAAGGATGAACCAAAGGATGAGAAAATTTTTCTTTGTTTTTCTTTCTAGTTTTGGCAAGCATGAAGATGAGAAAAGGATGAACAAAATTCCCCCTTTCTCTTCTTTAGCTCACGGCAATGGGGGGGACAAACACTACACACACATTTTTTTTTCTTTTGTTTCCATTTCTTTATTACCCATACTCCTTATTTTATTCTTCCATTAACAAAACATGTTTCATGACATGTTTTGCCCATCATTCCTTGTCATGGCCGGCCACTACTCATTAGGGGGGGAATTTGACATGCAAGTCCCCCCTTTGTCCACATGCACTAATAGGTCCTCACACATTGACCTATCACATTTTAAAATTTTCTCACATAGGTCCTATTGACTAAATTCACATGAAATCAACCAAATTGAAGCTTGAAATTTTCACACATTCATAATTACATATTCTAGACAATAAGTATCACATTCAAACATTTGGTGACTCGGTTTAGCGGTCCCGAAACCACTTCCCGACTAGGGTCAACTTTGGGCTGTCACAACTCTCCCCCACTTAAGAAATTTTCGTCCCCGAAAATCTTACCGGTAAATAGGTTTGGGTATCGTTCTTTCATCGAGCTCTCGGTCTCCCAAGTAGCTTCCTCGATCCCGTGTTTGAGCCATAACACCTTTACTAGCGGAACTCTTTGTTTCGCAACTCCTTCACTTCACGAGCTAGGATACGCATCGGTTCTTCTTCATAGCTCATGTCGACTTGAATTTCAACCTCTGATGGGCTAATTATGTGCGATGGATCAGATCGATAGCGTCGAAGCATCGAAACATGAAAGACGTCATGAATCTTTTCAAGCTCCGGGGGCAAAATCAATCTATACGCAACCGGACCAACTCGTTCGGAGATTTTGTACGGCCCAATGAATCTTGGGCTCAACTTGCCCTTACGGCCGAACCTGAGTATCTTTTTTCCAAGGTGAAACCTTAAGGAACACTTTGTCTCCCACCTGATACTCGATGTCTTTTCGTTTCAATCTGCTACGATTTCTGACGATCCGTGGCTACCTTCAGACTTTCACGGATTACCTTTACTTTCTGTTCAGCATCTCTAATCAAATCAACTCCGAAATTTTGCTTTCACCGAGCTCGGTCCAAAACAATGGTGTACGGCATTTACGACCGTACAAAGCCTCGTAAGGTGCCATCTTAATACTTGATTGAAAACTATTGTTGTAAGCGAATTCAATCAAAGGTAAATACCGTTCCCATGAACTACTGAACTCGAGGATGCAACATCTCAACATATCCTCAAGTATCTGAATTATCCTCTCGGATTGACCATCGGTTTGGGGGTGAAAAGCAGTGCTAAAATGCAGCTTGGTACCCAGAGCTTCTTGCAATTTCTTCCAAAATCGTGAGGTGAATCTCGGATCTCTATCCGACACGATAGAAACAGGTACCCCGTGTAATCTCACAATTTGATAAACGTACAATTCAGCTAGTTTATCCAATGAAAATCCGTACGTACGGGGATGAAATGAGCCGACTTAGTCAGTCTATCAACAATAACCCATATCGCATCCTTCTTACTTGCTGACAAGGCAGTCCGGACACAAAGTCCATTGTGACTCGATCCCATTTCCACTCGGGTATCATGATCGGCTGGAGTAATCCTGAAGGCACTTGATGTTCCGCTTTCACTTTTGACATATTAAACATCTCGAAACAAAGTCAGAGATGTCCCGTTTCATACCATGCCACCAAAATTGACGTTTCAAATCGTTGTACATTTTCGTACTCCCCGGGTGAATTGACATTCGGCTACAATGGGCTTCGTTCAGAATCATCGAAATGAGTTCCGAATTCCTTGGAACACACAAACGATTTCTAAACCTCAAACAATCATCATCATCAATTTGAAACTCCGATTCCTCGTTCGGAAAACACTTAGCCCGTTTTGCAACCAATTCATCATCGACTTTCTGAGCTTCACGAATTTGGTGAGTCAATAATGGTTTAGCTTTTAATTCAGCTACTAACACACTGTCTGGTAGAACAGACAAATGCACGTTCATCACTCGTAAAGCAAACAATGACTTCCGGCTTAAGGCGTCCGCAACCACGTTAGCCTTTCCCGGGTGGTAATCAATGACAAGCTCGTAATCTTTCAACAACTCAAGCCAACGTCTTTGTCGCAGATTCAAGTCTCGTTGAGTCATCAAATATTTGAGACTTTTGTGATCCGAAAATACATGGCACTTCTCACCAAACAGATAATGTCGCCATATTTTTAAAGCAAACACGATGGCAGCTAGTTCGAGATCATGGGTCGGATAATTCCTCTCGTGAGGCTTCAATTGTCTCGACGCATAGGCCACGACTCGACCTTCTTGCATCAATACGCAACCCAACCCAAGTAGGGATGCGTCACTAAAAATGACAAACTCTTTACCTGATTCGGGTTGCACCAAAATTGGAGCTTCAGTCAAATGAGTTTTCAGTTGGTTGAAACTTTTCTGACATTTCTCCGTCCACTCGAACTTAACACCCTTTTGAAGTAGCTTCGTCATTGGTGTGGCTATCATCGAGAAACCTTTCACAAATCGTCGGTAATAACCGGCGAGCCCCAAAAAGCTCCGAACTTCAGTAATATTTCTCGGAGGTTTCCAGTCAAGTATGGCTGAAATTTTGTTCGGGTTAACTCGAATACCCGACACGGATACCACATGACCCAAGAAGCTAACCTCTCTTAACCAGAACTCACACTTACTGAACTTAGCATATAACTGCTTATCCCGCAAAATTTGCAGCACTAGCCTCAGATGCTCAGCATGTTCGGTCTCATCTCTTGAATAGACCAAAATGTCATCAATGAACACAACTACGAACTGATCCAAATACGGTCTGAAGATCCGATTCATCAAATCCATAAATACCGCAGGGGCATTAGTGAGCCCAAACGGCATCACTAAGAATTCGTAGTGACCATATCTCGTTCTGAAGGCAGTTTTGAGAATATCTGGATCTCGAATTCGCAACTGATAATAGCCCGATCTCAAATCTATTTTTGAGAACACTGAGGCTCCCTTCAGTTGGTCGAACAAATCATCGATGCGCGGCAACGGATATTTGTTCTTTATCGTCACTTTATTCAGCTGACGATAGTCAATGCACAACCTCATGGTTCCGTCCTTCTTTTTCACGAACAATACTGGTGCACCCCAAGGTGAGAAACTTGGTTGAGCGAAACCTCTATCCGTCAGTTCTTGCAACTGAGCTTTCAACTCCTTTAACTCAGTTGGTGCCATACGATACGGAGCTATCGAAATCGGCGTAGTCCCAGGTACAAGCTCAATACCAACTCTACCTCCCGAACAGGTGGTAAACCCGGTAATTCTTCCGGAAAAACATCCGGGTATTCACAAACCACCGACACAGATTCGGGTTTCTTTTCTAATTCTTTGTCACCAAGTACATACGCAAGGTATGCTTCGCACCCTTTTCTTACATATTTCTGTGCCAACATTGCTGATATTACAGCTGGCATCCCTTCCAAGTCCGCAGACTCAATTCGGACTACTTCGTTATTTGCGCATCTCAAATCAATAGTATTGCTCTTGCAATTCACAATCGCATCATGCGCGGTCAACCAATCCAAACCAAGGATAACATCAAATTCATCAAACGGCAAAAGCATCAAGTTCGCCGGGAAACAGGAACCTCGAATTTCCAGGGGACATTTCTTGCACACTTTGTCGACAAGCACGTAACGACCCAAGGGATTTGACACCCGAATTACGAACTCAGTAGACTCAATAGGTAAAGTCTTACTGGAGGCTAAGGTTTCACATATGTAAGAATGAGTAGAACCGGGGTCAATCAAAGCAATTACATTAGTATCAAAGAGAGTGAATGTACCGGTAATAACATCAGGCGAAGAAGCATCCTCACGGGCACGTATAGCATAAGCTCTAGCAGGCGCACGGGCTTCGGATCTGGTTATATCATCTCTAGATCCTCTCTGACCACCACTAGCATTGCCCATATTTCCAGATGGTCTACCTCGAACAGTGGTAGCACCCGGTCTCCCACTCTGACTTGCATTCTGTCCCGACAACCTCGGGCAATCTTTAATGAAGTGGTCAACTGATCCGCATTTGTAACAGGAGCGGTCAGGAAATCTACAACTCCCCGAATGCCATTTACCGCAATATCGGCATTTCGTCCTGTCTCGACGTTCATTCCCAACACTGGCGACCGAAGTGCCTCGTGTACCCACAGGGGGTTGATCACGATCTCGTCCAAAAAGGCCCGAAGTGCCTCTAAACTGGCCCGCATCATCTCGAAATCTCTTCGATGTCTGTTGAAGAGACCTTCCCGAGGATCTTTTACGAAACTCTCCAGTTCCCTCATCAACTCTTTGCTTTTCTTTTCTAAGCTCTTCGGCTTTACAAGCTCGTTCAACAAGTACCACGAACTCTCGTATTTCAAGAACGCCAACGAACATTTTATATCTTCATTCAGCCCATCTCGAAGCGTTTACACATAATAGCTTCGGACGAAACGCATTCCCGAGCGTATTGCTAAGTCTAACAAATTTCGCTCGTAATCAGTAACCGACATGGAGCCTTGCTTAAGCTCAAGAAATTCCTTCCGTTTTTGATCAACAAATCTCTGACTGATATACTTTTTCCGAAACTCAGTTGGAAAAACTCCCAAGTTACTAGCTCTCGGGGCACAATAGAAGTCAGAGTACTCCACCAATAGTAGGCAGAATCACGTAGCAAGGAGATAGCACACTTTAGGCATTCATCGGGTGTACAAGATAGCTCATCGAGTACCCGGATAGTGTTGTCCAGCCAAAATTCAGCTTGCTCAGCATCATCGCTATCCATGGCCTTAAATTCAGTAGCCCCATGTTTTCGAATTCTGTCAACTGGGGGCTTATTTGACCTTATTTGGTCCGTTACCGGTGGTATTGTAGGTGCGGGGGTAGTATTTGTCGGGAATGGAGGTTGTGGAACAGCCATATTAGTTCGAATGTATTGGTTAAACCAATCATTCATCACGCTATAGAATGCTTGTCTAGCTTCATCATTCTGATTACTAGCATTAGGTTGAGAGTTTGCCGGCACTGTCCCTTGTGCGGGAGCAGGCGCTACACTCTCAAGATCATCAGCTACCTCTCGGTCACGATCGGGATCCATTACTATAATAAACACATTTACAATTGTCAGAAATCACCACACTATCAAGTAATCACATAAAATGGCATGTATAGCTAGACCCAAAACATTACGGTAGTCCTAGAATCGACTAAACCGTAGCTCTGATACCAATAAAATGTAACACCCCGAACCCGAGACCGACACCGGAGTCGGACACGAGATGTTAACAGACTTTGAAAAATTTTTCCAGACACTGCCCAGTCTGAGTACTAGTCGCTTCAAAAATCATATCTTGAGTTTCACAACTCGAAAATCAGTTTTGTGATTTTTCCCTGAAACTAGACTCATGTCCCCACCTATGTATTTTTTTCTAGAATTTTTGGTCGGGCCAATTAGTACAGTTTATTAGTCAAAGTCTCCCATGTTACAGGGGTCGACTACACTGACCTTTTCCCATTACGACTGGGATATCTCTCTGCACAGGGCTTCAATACTGATGCCGTTTGTTCCTATGGAAACTAGACTCAGAGAGGAATCCATACATATATGGTATGACCCCTAATTATCTCTGGTCAATTTATAGTGAATTTCCAAAGGCGGAACAGGGAATCCAGAAACTGTTCTGGCCCTGTTCCACAAGAACCCAAATATCTCTTACTGTACTGTTCCTATGATTGTTTCGTTACTTCCATATGAAAGTAGATTCATCAAGGTTCGATTACATAATTTATTCACTATTTAATTCCACTCCTACAAATTCTTGTGATTTTTCCAATCCACACCACTGCTGCTATCAGCTTCTGTTTTCAAAGTAAACCTTACCTAATTTGGGGTTTCATGGACCAACCAGGGCCTTGTCATACATAAGCCCACATATGATCATACTTAGCCATTCTAGTGGCTGATCATTTGCTCAACACTTCCATTCCAACTATAGTTACATCATGAAACCATCTATACATTCATAAATACGAATAGTCTAATGCCATACTCCACTTCTACAAGCCATTTTCGCATGGCTGAACACTTATACATTTCATAAAGTACTCGAAAGACAACAATGGGTAGTCCTATACATGCCATATCAAAATCCAACCAAAATAGTACCCAAAAGAGCCTTTGATAGTGTGGGCGACTTCGACTTCAAGATCCCGAGTCCGATAGCTGGAGAACCAAAAATCTATAAAACAGAGGAGCAATGTAACGAGTAAGCAATTTATGCTTAGTAAGTTTGAGCAAGGAATTCCAGCATGCACAAAGAATAGCACACATTTAGCTAAACGGAATATTTCATAATACGCAATTTACCGATATCAAACTTGCTTCACAACATTAACAACCCTTATGTACATACACAATAAACTAACTTGGCCGAAGGCCGGTAGCTCGTTTATCAACTGAGCGAACATTTATTTGTAAGGGCTCGATTAAATTCAACACATACGTAACATATCCCCATATTGGGATGTTTTTCGAGTATTCGCTGGAATTTTACAGCAAGCTCATTCATTACCAAATCACGTACCTTCGGGATTTAACCGGATATAGCTCCTCGTTCAAATGCCTTCGGGACATAGCCCGGTTTTAGTAACTCACACAATGCCTTCGGGACATAACCCGGATTTAACAACTCGCACGAATGCCTTCGGGACTTAACCCGGATTTAATAACTCGCACGAATGCCTTCGGGACTTAACCCGGATTTAGTATCTCGCACAAAGGCCTTCGGATCTTAGTCCGGATATATTCGCTTAGCACAAAGCCTTCGGGACTTAGCCCGGACAGCATTCAATTAATCATGCACATTCACATTTCATTTTCATTTGCGAAACTCAAACACAAGGCACATATCGTCCTTGCACATTCGGCTCAATAGCCACACATAGAGCATGATTTAATCACATTGTAATTTAAGCTCTCTTACTCAAGAACTTACCTCGGGTGTTGTCGAACGATTCCGCTAGCTATTCAACCACTTTTTCCTTCCCTTTATCGGTTTTATTTCCCCTTTGCTCTTGAGCTTAATCAAACAAATAAATTGATTTCATCATTTAGGCATCAAAAGATGAACACAAGGCACTTAGCCCATATTTATACATTAGACATTAAAGTCTCATACATGCAAAAATCATGCACCAACACAACATATTAGCTAATTTCTTTCCCCTTGGCCGAATATGCATGTCCATTTTTGGGGTCGATTTCAACACTTAATACACACATATACACACTAGTAAAGCATCCTCCCCCTTTTCATCAATTTAACACATGCATTGCTCATTAACATGCAAAGTTACATTCGGCCTTAGCACACATCTTGCTAGCCGATTCTTCTCCATTTAGCAACCAATGCACATATGTGCTCACACAAAAATGCTAAAAGGAGGTTCAAGAATCATCAAGCCATCATCACATGCATCATTAACAAGCTTCATATTTTGCATGCAATGGCATTAACACAACCTCCACCTAGGCCGAATCTTAACTCATCCTCATGCCTCATCACCACAACATCAAACATCAACCAAGAATGATGCATCCATGGTCAAGTGCCATTTCCATCACATAGCAAGATTTAGACCATGGTTAGGTAGAACTCAAGCTAACAACTAAAACATGCATGCCTCTCATGGAACATCATCAAACATACCTTAGCCTAGCTACATGCATGGCCGAATCTCTTCACCTTTCTTCTTCTTTCCTCCTTAAAATTTTTGGCCAAGGATGAACCAAAGGATGAGAAAATTTTTCTTTGTTTTTCTTTCTAGTTTTGGCAAGCATGAAGATGAGAAAAGGATGAACAAAATTCCCCCTTTCTCTTCTTTAGCTCACGGCAATGGGGGGGGACAAACACTACACACACATTTTTTTTCTTTTGTTTTCCATTTCTTTATTACCCATACTCCTTATTTTATTCTTCCATTAACAAAACATGTTTCATGACATGTTTTGCCCATCATTCCTTGTCATGGCCGGCCACTACTCATTAGGGGGGGAATTTGACATGCAAGTCCCCACCTTTGTCCACATGCACTAATAGGTCCTCACACATTGACCTATCACATTTTAAAATTTTCTCACATAGGTCCTATTGACTAAATTCACATGAAATCAACCAAATTGAAGCTTGAAATTTTCACACATTCATAATTACATATTCTAGACAATAAGTATCACATTCAAACATTTTGGTGACTCGGTTTAGCGGTCCCGAAACCACTTCCCGACTAGGGTCAACTTTGGGCTGTCACAAAACAGGGGCACATACGGGCAGTCAAGGGCACCGAAGTGCGAACAGGGGTACGTATGTGCAAACAGGGACACCGAAGTGTATACAGGAGCACCGAAGTGCCAACAGGGGCATAGTGGTGCAACCAGGGACACTGAAGTGTATAATAGAACAAGGGCACTTCTTCATTTCCATATATAATAGAACTCATTACATTCATAGATAATTTATTTCAAATTCAAGAATTACTATTAACAAACTCTTCTTAACTTCTTATATATATGTATAATACTTGCAATTCTCAGTGTTATATAAATAACCAAAGATATCTCACATATATATATACAAAATTCCATTAACTAGAAATAATAGTATTCCTATTAGGCTTGGCCGAATTTAAAGTCCTTGGCCGAATTTCCCCTTGAAAGGAAAAAAAATTAGGCTTTTTTTTAGTTTTCCTATTAGGACTAGGAAAATAGTTAGAAGGCCTATATGTGTGGCTTGGCCAGCCACCCTTATACACATTACCTTGAATTACATTAAATTTTCAGATTTGTTTGTGAGTGAAAATTCTCTTTGAGTTCTCCAAGAATTTTCTCTTGAGTTTTCTTTAGAAGTAGTTTTAACAATATTTTAGATTGTGGGAGCCATCTTCAGCCTTCTTCTTGGCATTGTTCTTCATTGGAGGGAAGATTAGAGTTGTTTGAAGGGAGTTGTGAAATCTTTCGGGATTTTAAGGCTTCTTAAGACTTTCTTTATTTTCTTGTTGTTCAATCTCTTTTTAATTTCTGCTTGTGTCGATTTCATTATCTAACTTGTTTAAGATTTCTTGTTGCATTTCCAGCCTTCTTTAACATTAAAGAAACTCATCGACACCCTTCTTGGTAGCAAGAATCGATCATTAATTCATCTTTTCCATTAATCTTGCCGTCTATTCATCACAATTCTGATTAAATTCGGTTTGCTGGAATTTGGAGTTTGATTTGCTGTTTGGATGTTAATCTTTTCAGATTTGGTTTGGGAAGCTCATAATCGTTCTTGATTATCAAAGATCATTCTTAATCCATAATTTCCCTTTTTCTTGCTGCACGATTCCTCATTCTAAATCAATTTTCGTTCTTTTTGTGATCTGTTGAATTAACTTTTTGTTTTTGGTGCAATTGACAGATTCGGTTGAATTAGAGACTTCTTTGAAGTTTATTCACGTGTTCTTGACTTTCGCATTCCCTAATAATAAGTGTTTCGATTCTGGTTTTATTTTTTGTTGTTTTAGAGTTTTTATTTCAGATCTGGAAATTCTAAGATTTTGATCTTTCTGCTTCGTTTCAGATCCAAGTGTTTAGAGTTCTTTGTAGGAGTTTCCCGTGACTTAACAACTCAATCTTGGTCCACGCGCAACCCTCTATCATTTGGTATCAGATTTTGGGCGTTTTGGGTGTTCTTGGGTGATTTCGAAACTGATCTCCTTTTAAAAACATTAAACAACAGTTTTTACCTAGAAAAAAATTTTGGAAAAAAAATCATTTGAGTGGGTAAACGTTTTCCGATTGGTCTGAAATTTTACATGCATATTTGCGGCACTGTGATAGAATATTAAAAAATATTTCCCGCAAAAAAATCAGTAGAAAAAGTGAAAAAAAATTGAAAAATACGAAATCAAGTAAAAATTTAAAAAAAGATTCAGCGCGTTGAGTTTAGTGCCAAAAATTTCTAGATTAAATATACAATATTTAAGGGCATTTGAGTTTAAATTTTGTGATTTTTAGAGATCAGGAACACCTCGAACGAAGTTGTCAAGTTACTCCGTAGTTTTTCAGGTTTTTGGATTTCAGTAATTTTTAGTGATTCTTAGCTGTAGGTTTTCATTTGTTTTGCCTTTATTGTCCCTTTACACTATCTAACACCTTCTTGTTTCTTATGTTAGTAAGATTTTAAGGTGTGCACAATTCTTCCTCGGTGCAACACAAATCAATTGGTGTCTCGTCAGTTTTTGGCATCCTAGTGCAAATTAGGCTTCTTTGGTAGTTTCGGTTCAAACACTTTCTAATTGGTTGATATAGACTCTACTAAAGAACTCAAAAGACTGAATTCTACCTCATTGAGAGTTTGATTTTTCTTTTTGAGTGATTAACGGTGATATTTGCTAATTTTCCTTTTTGAGTGTTAAGTGTTTGTTTTGCAGGTTTTTGAAAAAAAGAAAAAAATGTCTAGAGTTGGTCAAGTTGATGATGATCATAATGATGTCCATGATAAATTTAAAATGATCCAACAACAGTTAGACAAACGGGCTGCCATACTTCGAACATTGAGTGCTACTATCAATGAGATGCTAGTGGAGAAAAGAGCCCAACGAGGACAACTTAACTCAAGTGAAAGGGCAGAAATGAGAGTGCCAAGAAGACAAAAATCCAACGAATATTCGAGAAGAGATTCATATCATGACTCCTATTCAACGAGGAATTCAAGACGATGCAAAGCAAGTTTCGAGAGTGAAGTTTTCCAAGGGGATCATTGTTCGTATGCAAGTCATTCCGTACATACCCAACGAGAGTCTTTCCGTTCTGATTCATTTGTAACATCTCTATCTTGTAATGAAAGGAAGACACAAAAATAAATAAAAATAAAAGAGAGGTAAGAGATGTTGATGTGAGAAAATGAGCGAATATGGAATGAGATTGAGAGACGAAAAAAAGAAACAAAAGAAAAAGACGAGGAAATGGTGGTGAGGAACATTTCCACTAACCAAGATATGAATTTTTCTTGTGTTGCTACTTTTTAGGTTCCCGAAATACCGAAAGATACCTTTCAACTTCAATACCTCTCAAATGAAAGACGCTTTCATACGATCAACATAGGCAAAGATGAAATCACACTACATGAGCCCGAAGGTAAGCGAGGTAAGGAAATCAACATAGGTAGATTTGAAAATTATTGATAAAACTTTTGGTGACTTAGTTCTTAAAAGATCCCCTCATTTTGATCTGATTAATTGTTATTCTTCGATTGTGGTTGATAAAGTCATTACGAAAGGAAGCGTGAGCTGTTATTCTCTTGATTTGCCTTGTGTAAAATCCGCGAATTTGTGCAAATCTGTTTTGGTGAATAAAAAAAGTTTTGAATGTATGTTGGTATGTATGCAAAAATCCTCATGGTTTAACTTGATTGGTTTAATGAAATCTTTGTTACACTTCGGCATGACTAATCAAAATCAAGTTTTTAAACCCGGAATCTGTTTTGGTATATTTTGTTGGAAACTCAAGCATCATCTATTGTGTGCAAAAACTTTCTATTTTTTTGATACTTGGTTTTTGAATAAGGTAACGAAATTTGGAAATTTTGTTTTCAATTTATATTCTTGCCTTAAACAGTTTCTGTGGTTATACATGAAGTTTGAGTTCCATTTGATAAAGGTTAACTCAACAACGGAGTTTCAACTACACTATGCCCCTGATGAGCGACGGTTTGTATTAAATGGAAAAGGTAAAATCGACCCTTATTCTTCTGCTTATAAAGGTAAGATGCTTGAAAATTTTGAAACACCTTTGTACTCCTCGGATATTGATAAAGATCGAGTTGATGATTTAATTTTTGTAAAACACTTAGATCGAAACGTGCTTGACTGTCCTATTTTATTTATTGATGATCTATCTGTTTTGATGGTTGATAAAAAGATTATTGTTTTTGATAATTTTTATGATGTATGTGTGAGTGAATCTATATTCCGTCGATTAATGCATGGTATGATTGTGCAACTGTGAACCATGCGAACCTTTTCAAATACCTACTTGTGACGATTACGTTTACCATTTGATTTATTACTCACGATTTATTCATGGTTTGTGGAAACAATTTAAGATGATTGAATGCCTTAAAACATGTCCATCTTTGTTTCGAATATTTGATCAGGCATTGGCGAGTAAATTAGCTTATTTGCATGGTTATCTGAATCTGTCCATTCACATGCGTTATACTTGTTTTGTTATACTTATGATTGGACTACAAGTTTGTTTGCGTTGCTATTTACTAACTCATGGCTATTATTTCCAATGGACTCAATTGCCATTAGTCCCGTTCGATCGAGGAAAGTTGAGTCCATTTGATTTTTCAGATTCGAGGACGAATCTTTTTGAGGAAGGGGGAATGATACGAGTCACAAAGGCCCAATTCAAGCTCAAATACGTGATGGGACCAATTACCACAAGGCCCAATAATGAGGTCAAAGGCCAGACAAATGCGTTTAAAACTAAATGGAACCATTTAAGAATTTATTAGCAAGGCCTTAGATGCGTACACGAAGGAAAAAGAAAATCAAGATTCACTTTCTTGTTTTCAAGAAAATCAAGAAACCGAATCGTGGTCCAATTTTGCTGTTTTGAGCGATTTCAAGAATCAAGAAAATCAAGATTTCAAATCTTGGAAATCTTGGTCCAAGAAACCAAATCTTGCAACTAAGGCGCATTGGATCTCAGTTACGAGCATCAACGAACCAATTTTGGGAGAGAACGAATTACAAGCCCAAATACTTGAAGAAACGACCCAATAAGATGTTCCAAGCCCAATTAAGAAATTTAAATTAGACTTAGTTGAAAATCAGGCCAAATTGTCAAAGTGGCCCAATTTGTTAAGTTTTAATTCTTTAAATACTTAGTTTTAATTTTTAGACTTTATGAATAAATTTCTATGTAAAAATTCAGTTCAAGAGGCCCATTTAAAGTCCTTGGCCGAATTTCCCCTTGAAAGTAAAAACAAATTAGGTTTTTTTTTAGTTTTCCTATTAGGACTAGGAAAATAGTTAGAAGGCCTATATGTATGGCTTGGCCAGCCACCCTTATACACATTACCTTGAATTACATTAAATTTTTAGATTTGTTTGTGAGTGAAAATTCTCTTTAAGTTCTCTAAGAATTTTCTCTTGAGTTTTCTTTAGAAGTAGTTTTAACAATCTTTTAGATTGTGGGAGTCATCTTCAGCCTTCTTCTTGCCATTTTTCTTCATTGGAGGGAAGATTAGAGCCGTTTGAAGGGAGTTGTGAAATCTTTCGGGATTTCAAGGCTTCTTAGGACTTTCTTTATTTTCTTGCTGTTCATTCTTCTTTACTAATTTCTGCTTGTGCTGATTTATTGATTAACTTGGGATTAATTGTTCTTGTAACACCCCGTACCCGAGTCCGTCGCCGGAGTCGGACACGAGGGGTTTGCAGACTTATATCACTTCTTTGCACAATCCATTTTAAAAATTTCCAGGCAGTTGGCTAACTGCGTCACTGTCACCTTAAAAATCATATCTTGAGTTTCACAACTCAAAAATCAGTTTTGTAAATTTTCCCTGAAACTAGACTCATATTTCCATATACATATTTTTTTCTAGAATTTTTGGTCGGGCCAATTAGTACAGTTTATTAGTCAAAGTCTCCCATGTTACAGGGATCGACTACACTGACCTTTGCGCATTACGACTTGAATATCTCCCTGTACAGAGCTTCAATACTGATGCCGTTTGTTTCTATAGAAACTAGACTCAGAGAGGAATCTATACATATATGGAATGACTCCTAATTATCTCTGGTTAATTTATAATGAATTTCCAAAGTCGGAACAGGAAATCCAGAAACCGTTGTGGGCCTATCTCACAAGAACCTAAATATCTCTTAACATACTGTCCATATGATCGTTTCGTTACTTTCCTATGAAAATAGATTCATCAAGGTTCGTTTACATAATTTATTCACTATTTAATTCCATTCCTACTATTTTTAGTGATTTTCTAAATCTACATCACTGCTGCTGTCAGCATCTGCCTTTAAGGTAGACTTTACCTATTTCATAGTTTCCATGATTCAACTAGCCCTTTTAGCATAAATAGCACAAATTATGATAGTGATTAACTATTCCCATGGCCAATCCTTGTTAAGCATATCCACACCTCTCAATAACCATATCCATACCAAATGATTATAACATTATGCTCAAACATATATAAGCCATTTTCGCATGGCTATCCAAAATTATACAAATCCAAAGGGTCCATGACCCACAACAAAAAGGGTAGTCCTATACATGCCATATCCAGAGTTCAACTAAAAGAGTACCAAAAGGGCTTTGATAGTGTGGATGACTTCGACTTCGATGATCCCGAATCCGATATCTAACGAACAAATCTATAAAACAGAGAGCCAAAGCAACGGGGTAAGCATTTTAAAGCTTAGTAAGTTTCAAGTAATGAAATCGGCTTTGACTAAAGTATTACATTCACATAGCTAAATGAATCACTTTATTAATACACATTCTCATAAACATACTTACTTCACATTTCATCAACATATACAGACAAGGTATTAACCTATCTAAAAGCCGAAAGTTCGTTAGTCGATTGAACGAATACTATTTAAAACGAATCGACTTTTCCGATGCACACGCAAACATACCTTATCGTTTGGGTTTTTCGAGCGTATTAATTGAATTTATTACAGCACAACACGCTCACCTTCGAACCCAAGTTTCTTCGGAATTTAGCCGGATATAACCACAAGCACAATTGCCTTCGGGTCTTAACCCAGGTATAGCAACTCGCACAAATGCCTTCGGGTCTTAGCCCGGATATATCAACTCGCACAAATGCCTTCGGGTCTTAGCCCGGATAAAATCACTAGCACAAATGCCTTCGGGTCTTAACCCGGATAAAATCACTAGCATAAATGCCCTCGGGTCTTAACCCGGATAAAATCACTAGCACAAATGCCTTCGGGACTTAGCCCGGATATCATTCAAATGCTCATGCACACATATATCAACAATCATGACACATCCATATTTCATTTTCGTTACTAAGGCTCAAACACAGAACATTTATTAAACCTTTCCAATTTCGACTCAATAGCCACACACAAAGAGCATGATTTCAATTGGCTTTATAACATAGTCTCTATGCACATTCGGCTATCCGTCATAGTATGACTAATCATTTCAATATAATTCAAGTAGGGTCATTACTCGAAGACTTACCTCGGATGTTGTCGAACGACTTCAATGGCTATTCAATTACTTTTTCCTTCCCTTTATCGGATTTAGTTCCCCTTTGCTCTTGAGCTTAAGTTCAACAAATTTTAAAATAGTCATTAATCGACTATTCAAGTATTACTTTCAGAATATAATATATATAGATTCGACTTTCACACACATAGATTACAGTAAGCTTTATAAAAATCAATAAATAATTCATTAGCAAATTTTCATTAATGTTTACAATATAATTACAATTTCCCTATAAGCTGACTTCCTGAGCAACAGTCACTAAAGTTTTTATAACTGGAGCTACGAAACTCCAGATCAATTGCCGTAAATTTTTCTTGACAGAAGACTCATTTATCTATTATCCATAAAAATTTAAAAATTTTTAGTTTAGCCCAACAATACCAGATTTTTCTTAAAGTTCACCTTGTTTCACTGTTTGACTAAACTGACTATCCTTCACTACGAATCAAATTTCTCATTGTACAGAATTCAAAATATGTTCTTGTTTATTTCATTTGAAACTAGACTCATTAAGGAGTCTAAGCACATAAATTTTATCTAAGGGCCATTTTTGTACAATTTATACTGATTTTATAAAAACAGAACAGGGAATCTAGTAGTCGTTTTGACTCAGCCCCACAATACTTCAAATATCTCAAGATCGGTAACTCTTTTGTTTTTATAGTTTCTTTTGTAAGAAACTAGACTCTTCAAGCTTTAATGACATAATTTACTCAGCTTCTAATTCAACTCCTACAAATTATGGCGATTTTCCAAAATCACCTTACTGCTACTGTCCCCAAGCAGATTATTACCAAATCAAATGCTAACATTTGCATTTCACCTTAGTAGCTAGCTTAGCAAACCTTAATTTAACATATAATTGTTCATAACACAATTAAAGCATCCTCTCCATTCCATCAATTCAAAACACATACATTGCCCAATAGTATCCAAAATCATATTCGGCCTTAGTACACAACTTGTTAGCCGATTTTTCTCCATTTAGCAACTAATGCACATATGTGCTCATTTGTTAGACTCTACTTCACCTAACTACCATTTTCTTTTTCATCCAAATAACATGAACAACAACCATTTCTTGAACATTTTCTCTTCAACAATTCTTCATAAAACATAAAGACTATAACCCAATCTCATCCTTTAATAACTAAAACCAAATGCTCAAGACACCACACCATTTCAAATTTTGGTCATGGGTTAAGCAAAGAACTTAATGACTAACTAAAAAAAATGCTAAAAATCCAAGAATCATCCTTGAACTTACCTTGATTTAGCTAACCACCATAGCTGAATTTTTCAAAGCTTTTCTCTTCTAGGTACGGCAATGAGGAGCAAGGATGGAGAAACTTTGGTTTCTCCTCCCATTAACTAGTATTTTATTAGCCTTATTCCTTATTTCATTTTGTAACATAAAATTATTAGCATAAAATGTTGACACAAAATAATTATAATATGCTTTAGTCCAAAACATGGCCGGCCACCATCTAGAACTTGGCCAATTTGACATGCAAGTACAAGCATTTTTAACATGCATCAATAGGCCACTTTAACATTTGCCTATCACATTTCTAAATTTTCTCACAGAAGTCCTATTTAATAAAATTCACTTACAATTAACAAAATTCAAACATGAAATTTTCACACATGCATATATACATATAATAAGCTTCAAATATGGCGGTTAATTATTTTTATGACTCGGTTTTGTGGTCCCGAAACCACTTTCCGACTAGGGTCACATTTTGGGCTGTCACAGTTCTTATTGCGTTTCAGCCATTCTAAACTTCAAGATCTGATTCGGCTTCATTCTTAGGCATCAAGAAACGTTCTTCATTCATAATTTCCCTCTTTCTTGCCGCACAAATCCTAGTTCTACTTCAATCTGGTTTTCTTGTTCTGTTAAGTTTAATTTGCTGTTTTGGTGTTTTCTTTGTCAGATTCAGCGTTGGAGTCTTCTTCGAAGTTAGATCTCGTTTTCTTTGCTTCCAATCAACGCTATTAATAAGTGTTTCGGTTCTTGGCTGATTCTTTATTGTTTTGGGGTTTTTGTTGCAGATCTGGAATTTTAAGATTTAAATTTTTCTGTTTCGTTTCAGATCTAAGCGTCTAAAGCTTTCGTAGGATTTTCCCGTGACTTGACAACTCGATCTTGGTCCGGGCGCAACCTTCTATCACTCTAATTAAAGTAACATTTAAATAGACAATCTATAATTCAAAATCACTAAATACATTAGTATTAACTCTCATATCATTTAATTTGATTAATACTTCTATTTGAACCATAATAATAATTTTTCACATCTTTATCAATTAATTTTTAACATAACATAAATAACTATCTACATTCATCCAAAATGGAAAAGATAATAATTTCTATCCTTAAACGAACCTACCTCAACAAAAATAGTTGTAAAAACAAAGTCAATGACTAATCCGACACCTTAGCTTTTCCTCGGTTTAATTCCATTTGATTCATTTCTTGATCTAATAAAAATTTTCATTCAATTAATAGTCCAATTAACTTAATATCATTAATTCTAACTTATAACCCATTTTATTATGAAATTGCAAAATTACCCCTAATATTTTAAATTTTATGCAATTTAGTCCTTAATCCCCTAACTTGAAAATTTACCATTTTAAAAGAGAACCCATGATAATCGATTTTCTCATGGGTCAAAAATACCCCACATCTTTCACCAATTCACACTATTTCCCTTGAATTTTACTATTTGAACAACTTAATCTCTAACATTCAAAATCACTAAAAATCACTTAACAAAATACTTATACTAGATACTAACTTTAATAATTCATCAACTAAATTCACAAACACATCAAACTCATTAATGAAAAGTCCCTAAACTTTTAACAGTTTTACAAGTTGACCCTCAGGCTAGCTAGATTAAACTAATACGATGTCAAAAACATAAACATTACTAAAAACATAATTGAATTGCGTACCATGCGATGAGGAATAGCCTTGATCGAAGCTTGGTGTTCTCCTTTAATGGTAGAATCGATTTAGAAGAAAACATGATGAAGATGCTCATGTTTCTTTTCTTTTCTTTCATTAATTATCATATATTATTTTTATTTACATATATTTTTAACATATAACAATACATATCCTTACTACCAACTGGCTATTAAGTTAAATTAAGGTTCAATTACCTTATTATACCCTAAATTTTAGGTAATATAATAAATTAACACATATAACACCATATCATTTAACTTTTACACCTTTTATAATTTAGTCATTTTAATTAAGTAACTATCTAAACATTAAAATTTCTTAACCAAATTTTAATATGACCCTAACAACACTTCGTAAATATTTAATAAAATATTTACGGGCTCAGTTTATTGAAATGAGGTCATGATACTTCATTTTCTAAAATCACTTAATTTTAGGAATACACCAGTTGAACTTAATTATTCATTCAAATAACATAAATTACTAGATCAAAATTTAATTTAATACTATATTTGACTCGCAAATATTAAATAATAATATTTATAGACTCACTCGTCGAATTTGTGGCCCGAAACCACCATTTTTGACACCATTAAAAAATGGGTTGTTACAGGTTAAGTATGTATGGATGGCACAAGGGGGAGAATAATGATGAATTTCAACATCAAATGAAGGTTCATGTAATTAAAAGAATTCATTGTACTTAAGAGATTCATGTACGACATAGTTCAAGTACATCATCAATGGCAGAAATTGTCCATTTAGCTACCTAGTTAGTTTTCTATAAATAGTTGTCATATTTAAGCTTTTAAAGCTAATGAACTTTGTTATATCTTTGAGAGTTTACCTCTTTGTTCTTTAAGAACTCAGCCCGAACTTATCAAGACTTCATCTTGTGGCATTTACTGAAAACCAATCTTATCACTCCCCTTCTCGTCTATCTCTGGAGTGTGGTGATCACCTTATACCTATGGTTCCTATCTATTTATAGATAGTGGATCAAGATTTCTTCTTTTCAAACTTCTCGAGTTGAAAACAACCGTATAGAAATCAAGTCATGTTGTTCTATAACATTAGTTCATTTTTAGTTTGTTTCAAGTTCATGAATTATATTCCAATTTTACCTTTTATCCTTTATTTTCTTTTGAATTTCTATCTTAATTCGAGAGAGTACTTGTTAAGAACAATCGAGAACTTAAAATCATGACTTTTTATTTTATTGCGTAGTAAGGATCACATCAGTCATGATGAGTTATGTGAATTCTAGTTGTTTGCATTCTTTTAACATAAATACTTTACTCGTGTAGTCTATTTTGATGGAACCATATGCTTAACCATATTTTTACTTTTTAATCTTATAATCTAGTGAACTTTTGTGTTTGAACCATAAGTATTTTGCATATCATGTTAAAGTTATAGGTTTTAGCAAGTACTCTTAGCTTTTATGTCTCCAAACTAACTATTTGTATTAAGCATGTTTAAGGGATGTCTGTTAGTTGCATGATGAATGTTTGGTTTGCTTGAGATTTAAGTGTGGGGGAATTTGATCTGGCAAAATTCATTATGGCTAATTAAGCTCTTTCCACAACTTAATGGGCTTATATTCAAGTGATTTTCTATCTGTTAATTTTGTTTTTAGGATTACTTGGTTTTGAAGTTAAGTTTAATAAATTGAGCTTTTAGTGTTGTTCTATGACCTTTTAGGCCAATTCGGGCCTAAGAAAGAGCTAACGAGTTGACTAAATGTGGAGGATGTCACAACATTGAAACTATCCTCTTATTCAAATTTCCAAAATAAATCCAACATGTGAGCTACTTAAGACGATGTTTGGACACCAATAAGCCAAATTTGCAACATTCAACCTGACATGATCCGGCACAGTAGGTTGAGTCGAGTTTACGTAAGTTGCCCAATCATCAGCGAGAAGTTTCGTTCGGTGTTGTGAGAAAGGTGTATTTTGGCTAAATATAGAGGTATATGATGAAATAGGTTCAAAAGGCTAAAAGATAGATAGGATAAGTCGGCTAACAAGAAATAAAAGATGAATGATAATTAAATGGGCTCGGTTTAACAAATAAAGAAAGATAGGTAAGATAGAAAAATATAGATGGTGGAAATGGATAGCGAACTTAAACGTCAAGAGCGATTCAACACTATAAAGAGTGTCACCCAGGTTCTTATATTGTTTAAGGTGGAAATATGGTTTGGTAGAAGGATAGGTGAACACCACACCAAAGGGTTGGGGATAAGTTCAGGAAGGAGTTCAGATTGATGCCACTAGCACGCTAGATAAGTCACTTGAGACTCACACGAAATATAGAGGAAGAAACCTCACAAGAACAAATGTTCATTCAATAAAATGGAAAAAGTTCCTCCTCTAGTTTACAAAGAAACCATTTATAAGCCTAATATGCCTATTGATATTCGGCATCTATGATGTTCACACTAACTTAAATTTTGTTCACATTTGTATTTTACATGTTCACACAAAAGCATTAAAATTCGATTGATGCTTGAAGATGGTGCATGAATTGACCGAACCATCATGTTGCTTCACTTGATGCATTCATGCATGCTTAGCCTTGAAGAATAGCCGTAATGCCATGAATGGGTAGCCCTTTAATGCTCCTACATCTCCCATGGCCGAATGAGGCTTTAATGTGCCTTGAATACTTGAACTGAATGTATAGAAATTCATCTCCCTTGTGGCCAACGTCCATGCAGATTAATAAATGGAAAAAATAATCATGCATGAGAGAAGAAATGGTTTGTTCTAGATGCTAGTTGGTACTTGTACGAATTTCCCAAGCATTTATCTCCCAATTGTCCATAAATACGGTCCATGAATCTTCAAATACATGAACAATCAGCATCTTCCTCTTGCATGAACGTCCCAAATGCATGTGTCCCTTTGAATGTTGATACGAACTCGTCTCCTGGGTTGTGATTCGAGTCGTAGATGTGCCCGATCGTAAAATGGAGAAGCTTTGTTCAATTCAAAGTTTGAAGGAATTTGGCTAAATGAATTGATGATGGAAATGACTAAGTGAATGATGGTGAAAATTCGGCTAAGGTTTGAAGTAAACAAATCAGAATGTTGGATAGAACGGATAGTTGAGCTTAAAGATAAGAGTGAACCAATACTATTAAAACTAGTGACCCGAAACATATAAATCACTTAAGATGCTGGAAAAGAAACAAATGACCTTGACCCGCTAATTATAGAGAGTTAGGAACCAAAGGCATCAAAAGGGGTGAACGCCACACTCGGGTTTGAGTGATAAGTTCAAAGAAACAAAGAAGACGCCACTTGCTATGCTAGATAAGTCAACTTGAGTCTTAAACGAATTTAGAGAGTTGAATAAACTCACAAATGAATTAAAATTCATAAAATGTCAAAGCGTATTGTCTAACAAAAATAATGTCTTCTTACAATCTATTTTTAGGCATTATTATGACTGTTCAAATGCCTATTTGTGACCTTTCACCTTCAGCATATAACTAAAGTTATTAAAATTTTTAAATTCGGTTATAACTCTTAATGGACAACCAAAGATTCATGTATTTTCACTTGATTCATGCATAGTTGAAAAGTCATGCCTTTTCACTTGATGAAGGCTTAATGGTCCTTTAAATGTGCTGCTTGATGTCCCTTCATTTTCCCTTAACCAAATGTCTTAATGCTTGTGTATTCATCTCTTTAATTGGCACCCTAACTAGCTTTGAGTGCATGAAACCGATCAGACTTGAAGAGTCACTCTTGGTCCATTTGAAAAGTCACCATAATGAGCTTTAAGTGCTTCAATTTCCCCCAAAAATGGTCCAAATATGCACCAGCAATTAAGTGACCAAATGCACACTCTTTTATGCCAAAACTGGATAGCCAATTGACTGTGACAGCATTTGATTCTTCTTGGCAAACGAACAGCCCTATTGTAGCTTTAAATATGTGACCAGCCTTTTTGACTTTCCTACAACAATCAGACAATTAATTTATTTAAGAAAAATTAAACACACTATAACTTATGCATTAAAAAGTAACAACCAAATTAAATATAACATATTTAACAACTAAGATGCTTAAATGCTTGGTTTAATTAAGATGTAAACTAAATGAACAATGAATTACTTAATGCATGACTTCATTAAAAGATGCAAACTTTAACTAACATGGGAGTTGCATAATGCATGACATAACTTATGATGCAATCTTAACTAACATGAGAGTAACATAATGCATGACTTTATTAAATGCAGAACACATAATGCATGTCATAATTAAAAAATGTAGATCAATAATGCAAGACATTAATTAAATATGCATTTAATAAACAAGACATAATTAAAGACTCATATTATAATAACTAAAGTAACTAAAATAAATAAATCAAAGTCCTTATTCCAACAACCAAATTAACAAACTAAAATTAAAAGCTTCATTTTGCACTTGGGCCCCTCGAGTCTAGGCCAATCTCGGTGGCATCGAGTTGTGTCGTAACATGATGCGGCCGAGATCGCATCATACCCTCCCTCTTGAAGACGATTTGTGCTCAAATTGGGCCATTTTCTTGAGAAAAAATCTTTCAAGGTCACGAACCATTTTGCTTATGAACCTGACAGCTTCATTTCCAAAAACCTGAGAACCATAGATGGTCCGAAAAGGAAACATGTTATTTTCATGCCCTCCCTCTTTAGGAGGAAACCATTCCAAAGTGTCACCTACACAAGAATGAAATAGGTTAGTGACACTCGAAATTATAAGCTCAAAAGAATTTTCTGAAATCTCATTCAAAAATTGAATAAATAAAACAATGTCGGGATCAAAAACATGAGTTAGCTTTACCATTTCTTGATGAATCAAAATTTTATTTGATGGTAATATACTAGAATCACAAAGCATTCGATGATTATATTCACGGCAATCAAAATTCCATGGTTCAAATCCCTTGAACAATAATAAAAAACAATAATCACTGGGATCAAAAACAAGGTTTTCTCTTACCATTTCACTTTGACTTGAAAGTTTCTTAACTGGCATTATAGAAAGAACATGAAGTAATGGAAAGTCATAACCATGAAAAACATGCTCAAATCCTTTAAACCATAATATATTACAACCCCCGGAATCAAAGATTTGATTTTGACTTCGCAAGCCATCAGAATTCACGTGCTCTATTTTCGAACATAATGATAAAATTCGGAGCAAATGAAAGGTTTTAACACATTTATGTAGAATAAATTCATGATGCTTACCTTCATTTATCAACAACTTATGAAAACATGCTCCGGGCTTAAAAACTTGGTTTTGATCACAATACAGCAAGAATGTCGCTGTCACCAATAAATCGCACATGCCAAATAAATAAGATTTAGGCATAAAAAAATACAAACAATAAAACATCTTAAAATTCATCTGAACAGGCATGCACATACTTGAGGTTTTCACACAAAGATGTAACGACTTCACATAACCATCATGATCAAACAAATTGGAATTTTTACATGAAAATTCTGTACCACTCACATTCAAATTCTGTATACATTGATTTAATATATCCACATCAAAAAACTTACCAACACAATAAACAACATGAGAAAAGCTATTCATAACACTTCTTGAGACAAAATCATTAACAATAATCATTGAATGGCTAGTATCCCAATCAAAATGGGGAAACTTTTCAACAACTAAGTCACTAGTAGTTTTAACAACATCATTCAAATTAGATTTGATGCAAATCAGCCTGGGTGAATCGAGTCATTTCTCGTAGTTGCCCGATCATCGATGAGGAGTAGTTGGAGTTGTCAAAATTGGGTGATTTAGGCTAAGGGTTGCGGAAGCTTTTAAAGGAGTTTAGATGAGTGGTTTGGTGTTGGTAGGTTCAGTTTAGAATAGAAACAAGGTAGGATAGAAAAGGTAATTGATGGAGATGGATAATAGAACTTAAACGTCAAGAAAGTTTCAATACTATGATGAGTATCGCCCCAAATCTTATATGGTTTAAGGTGAAAAGATGGAAACTGGAATATGGACCTCGACCCGTTACTTAGCGAAGTAAGAACCAAAGGTATATTGAAATGGATGAACGCCACACCATGATTGGTGATAAGCTCGAAAAGAGTTCGGTTGATGCCACTAGCATGCTAGATAAGCCAAATTGAGACTCACACGAAATATGAGAGGGAGAATCCTCACAAGAACAATAGTTCATTCAGAAATTTGACAAAAATTCCTTTACAAAAATGAAATAACAACTATTTATAGGCAAAGCTAAGGCTAGCCGAATAGCCACATAAATCCTTAAAAATTAAGCAAATGAATTCATCTAATGGCCTTAGCTAAATTCGGCTGAACATGGACAGCTTTTAGATTAAGCATTGAATCTTGGAAAATTTAGGAAGGGGCATGGAAGAGCTAGGTTCGGCCAATGAGCTTAAATAAGCTCATTTAAGATGCAACTTTTGGCTGAAAAGTGACCAGCAATTAATAGGAAATTGAATAGCCAATTGAAGTGTGAAAGCTCAGCTTTGAAGAATCCTTGAGTGTGAACACTATGAACCGAACAGCCAAGATGTATCCAGCAATGTGAAAGAAATAATTGGCGGCTTTGGAGTAGTAAACATTAGTTCCCTTGGCCAAATAGTCACATAGGAATCTTCAAAAATCAGCACACCATTTTGATTGCATTCCATGCATGTATCGCCAAATACATTGAATCCATCATGCATGTACCTTGCTTAAATGCACTCCCACATTCAGTCAACCTAAAAAAAGAGCAAATGAACTTAAATTAATTTATATTCAGCTGAAACATAATTAAAACATAATCTGGACAATTTAAATTCACATAATTAAAACAAGACAAAATTAATTAAATTAAGACCTAATTAATTCGGTTAGGACAAGACACATTGAAAACATGCAATAAACATATTTATAAGCTGTAGGAATTAAGATAATTTAATAACATGTAATAAAACACAATTAACATGCATAATTAAATTTGTCCAGATTTAAGACCAATTAAATAATGAAAACTAATTGAGCTGTGTATAACTAATTAACTAACTCAAATAATTATTTCCGCAACTATATTATCGCATAAATGGAATTAAGCTAGATTTGAGCTGATTCGAGCTCATTGAGCTAAAATGGAGCTTAGTTCAGCTCGCAACAAATTTTTGAATGGCGCTTGATGAATTGAACCAAGGATGTTTTCGGGGCAGGGTCGTAGCATCCCCCTTCTTCGAAGTGACTTGTCCTCAAGTCGATGCGTTGCTTCACTCGAACATAGCTCCTCTTACTCGACTTTCCTCAATCGAACGGGACTAGTGGAAATTGAGTCCACTAAAAAGAATAGCCATGGGTTATTAAATAGCAATGCAAACAAACTTGTAGTCCAATCATAAGCATAACAAAACAAGTATAATGCATGCAAATGGACAGATTCAAATTACCATGCAAGCAAGCTAATGTACTCGCCAATGCCTCGTGAAATATTCGAAACAAATATGAACATGTTTTAAGGCATTTAATCATCTCAAATTGTTTCCACAAGTCATAACCAGAACGTGAATAATGAATCAAATGGTAGACATAATCGTCACAAACAGGTATTTGAAAGGATTCACACGGTTCACGGATTTGCACATTCATACCATGCATTAATCGACGGACTATAGATTCACTCACACATGCATCATAAAAATTATCAAAAACAATAATATTTTTATCAACCATCAAAACAGATAGATCATCAATAAGCAAAATGGTACAACTTAGCACAACACGATCTAAGTGTTTTACAAAAGTTAAATCTTCAACACGATTTTTAACACCATCCGAGGAGAACAAAAGTGTTTCAAAAGTTTCAAGCATCTTACCTTTATAAGCAAAAAAATAAGGGTCAATTTTACCTTTTCCATTTAATACAAACCTTCGTTCATCGGAGGCATAGTGTAGTCGAAGCTCCGTTGTTGAGTTAACCTTTGTCAAATGAGACTCAAACTTCATGTACAACCACAAAAATTGTTTAAGGCATGAATATAAATTGAAAAAAAATTTGGCAAATTTCGTTACCTTATTCAAAAACCAAGTATCAAAACAATAGAAAATATCCGCACACAATAGATGATGCTTGATTTTCCAACAAAATATACCAAAACAGATTCTGGGTTTAAAAACTTGATTTTGATTAGTCATGTCGAAGTGTAACAAAGATTTCATTAAACCAATGAAGTTAAACCATGAGGATTTTTGCATACATACCAACATACATTCAAAACTTTTTTTATTCTCCAACATGAATTTGCACAAATTCGCAGATTTTACACAAGGTAAATCAAGAGAATAACAACTCACGCTTCCTTTCGTAATGACTTTATCAACCACAATTGAAGAATAACAATTAATCGAATCAAAATAAGGGGATCTTTTAAGAACTAAGTCACCAAAAGTTTTATCAATACATTTCAAATCTGCACGAGACTCGGTTGCTAAAAATTCCTTACCTCGCTTACCTTCGGGCTCATGTAGTGTGATTTCATCTTCAACCTTGCCTATGTTGATCGGTTGAAAGCGTCTTTCATCGGAAAGGTATTGAAGTTGAAAGTTATCTTTCGGTCTTTCGGGAACCTGAAAAGTAGCAACACGAGAAAAATTCATATATTGGTTAGTGGAAACATTCCTCACTACCTTTTCCTCGTCTTTTTCTTTTGTTTCTTTTTCTAACTCATTTTCTTTTCTTTCTTCAATTTCTTTTTCTTTCTTCAATTTCTTTTTCGATTTCCTCTTTTTCAATTTCTTTCTTAATCTCAATTTCTTTTTCAATTTTCTTTTCTTCATTTTCTTTTTCTCTTACTTTTTTGATTTTTTCTTTCATTTCTTTTTTTCGTCTTTCAATCTCTTTCCATATTCGCTCATTTTCTCGCATCAACATCTCTTGCCTCTCTTTTCTTTTTATTTCTTTTTGTGTCTTCCTTTCGTTACAAGATAGAGATGTTACAAATGAATTAGAAGGAAAAGACTCTCGTTGGGTATGTACGGAATGTGATGTGAGCACATTTACGCCAACAAAGCAAACTGATCCGGAGGTCTTACCATTAGGACCTATTACCCGTTCTAAGGCAAAGAAATTCAGGGAAGTCTTGTTCCTTACTTGTGCTATGATTCCAGATTCATTCGATCATGTTCATGCCTTCGAACATAGGCTTTATAACATGTTGCATGCTGATATGTGACATATCTCTGTTATATTACTAGTTCATGCGTTTAAGTATGTATAAGTTATGCTAAGTACGTTGCTACAATTGGGTTGATAGTATTTGTATTATTTCTAAGTTGTTTCTAAATTGTAAGTGTGTTAAAGAATAAGAATTGCAAGTGTTCCAGCTTGTAATTGTGATTTCCATTAAATTTACAAGACTTTGATGGAAGCTTGATATGTTTTGATATAGGTACAATAATGGACAGCAGCTTAAGGCCTCATTTCTAGCTCGGTTGAAGCTTAAATATGTGCGTGCAGTTCCACTTAGCTCGAAATAGTTCTGAAAGTTCGTTTCAAACTCATTTCAACTCAGTATATTTCCAGCTAGCTCAATTTAAGCTCCACCAGCTCAACTCTAGCTAACAAGTCCAGATGTAGCTGGAAGGTGTCCTACGTGTCGGGGAGTGTCCCATACACATGTGGCAGCCTAGGTGGCATCCCAGCATGCAAAGCACACACGTAACAGCCTTGACACATGTGTGTGCATGTGTGGCCGAAATCAGCCCTCTTCTCTACATATGACGCCAAATTCAAAGGGACAAGAACAAAAGTTCAAATGTTTGAATTTCAAACATTTTGGATAAGAACAAGAGTTCAAATGTTTGAATTTCAAACGTTTCACACATATTAAATGTGTGGCTGGTATTTGATGGCGCCAAGAGAGGATATAACTCTTTCATATTCAAATTTGAATTCTTTATTTACAGCCACAAATTCAAATTCGACAACCCCTTCCTTGTACTTATAAATAGATGTTCAAACAATGTAATCTGGTTAGATGATTTTTATTGAACAAATACTTGTGAGAATTTTTTCTCAATTTCGGTTCTTCATTAAACTTTCTTTTGACATTTCAGACTTAGTTTGTCGTGTCAAAATTTACTTGATACTTAGGGTTCCTAGATTGCTATCTAGAGGGTCCAAGTCCTTCGACGTGAAACATATTCGATTCGGGTTTGCATAGTCTATTGTGCAGGTTCTTTCGAGTTTTTCGTCTCCAATTTTTTTTATATGTTGAATTTTGTTCCCTTTCTTTTGTTTTGTTTGTGTGTTGTTTATGCTGCAGAAAGGATGTTGCTATAATCCTAGATCTGCATTCCTTCAAGGTTCGTTGTTTCGACAAGCAACGTCATATCAAGTGGTATCAGAGCTTAAGTTGGATTTTAGCACGTTCTGCACCAAAAGAAAACAAACAAACAAAATAAAAAATTATATATTGATTAAAGTTTAAAAAAACAAAAAAAATTTTGATTATCAAAGTTTAAAAGAAAAAGAAAAAAATTCGAAAAAAATATATATAATAAAATCAGTTTTTGAAATTTTGTGCAAATTACAAAAGAACAGTGTTGAATTGTGTGTGACATGTTGGAAGCTACTCAAATTACACCTTGAATTACGTGAAAATCATCCAAAACAACTTTTCTTGTTTGATTCGGTGATAGGATTATTGTAAGCATTTCTTTTGTATTAAGTTGTTGAGTGTTTTTTCTTTCTTGTTGTCATCCTCGCTTCTTCATTTTTTTCTTTCTTTGCCAGTCCTATATCTTTCTTTAACTATTTGTTTCTTTAGCCTTTTTTTTTCTTTTCCCTTTCTCTTGTAAGTTTGACATAGTTAATAAGTCCGAAGGATCGGGTTAGTTCCCTAAAGAACTGATTGCAAGTGATCGAGTGGAAAAAGGCATTGAGCGTTGTGAGAATAGAATGGGAGACAAAAAGAGCCATTCAAGTATTCTTTCAAGTGAAACACGAGCGTTGAGTGTATTTTGAGTGCACTGTTCTTTGTAGTGAAAACTGAGAGGTTTTGTGAGTGTGCTGTGAGGACTTTTATTATTGTTTTTTTACTTAAATTTTATCAGTATTCTTTGTGTTTTTTAAGTATGACAGGATCATAAGATTGTATTCGTGATGAAAATCAGCCACCAGATTTGCAAATACAGGCTCTCACTCGCACCTTGCAACGTCTGTTAGAAAATGCATTAAAACCTATACATTCTCGTTTGGACAAGATCAATGGGTGTGGTTCCCAATCTGTCCATAATGAACAGAATGATGAAAATGACGTCGAACATTCACCAAGGCTGAATCAACGACCAAGACACGTAGTTGATGATAATATTTCTAACATAAAAGTTGCTATACCTTTTTTTCAGGGACGAACAGATCCTGATGCATATCTTGCTTGGGAAAACAGGGTAGAACATGTTTTCGAGTGTTATAATTACTCAGAACAGAAGAAGGTTCGTTTGGCTATGATGGAATTCACAGTGTAACACCCCAATCTCGTATCCGTCGCCGGAATAGATAAAGGGGTATTACCAGTCTTGAAACTCATATTAGAACAGTAAATTTTTTTTTGAACATTCCTTTAGATAAGTACTAAAGACAGTCAGGGATACAATTTAAACTTCTATAAGTACACATTCAAAAGATGCCATTTTCGCATGGCTTATATACATTAACCAAAATATCCTCTCACTACTAGTCTATTCTATACATGCCATAAGATAATCTAAAACGTAGCAGTACCAAACAGTGGATAGTGATAGTGTGACTAGTTACTGATGATCCCCGAGCTTGTAGCTTCCAAATGAGATCTATAAAACAGAGGAAACAAAGTACACGGAGTAAGCATTATAATGCTTAGTAAGTTTTAAGCAGTGTCAACAGATAAAATGTAACACCCCGAACCCGAGACCGACACCGGAGTCGGACACGAGATGTTAACAAACTTTGAAAAATTTTTCCAGACACTGCCCAGTCTGAGTACTAGTCGCTTCAAAAATCATATCTTGAGTTTCACAACTCAAAAATCAGTTTTGTAATTTTTCCCTGAAACTAGACTCATGTCCCCACCTATGGATTTTTTTCTAGAATTTTTGGTCGGGCCAATTAGTACAGTTTATTAGTCAAAGTCTCCCATGTTACAGGGGTCGACTACACTGACCTTTTCCCATTACGACTGGGATATCTCTCTGCACAGAGCTTCAATACTGATGCCGTTTGTTTCTATGGAAACTAGACTCAGAGAGGAATCCATACATATATGGTATGACCCCTAATTATCTCTGGTCAATTTATAGTGAATTTCCAAAGGCGGAACAGTGAATCCAGAAACTGTTCTGGCCCTGTTACACAAGAACCCGAATATCTCTTTCTGTACTGTTCCTATAATTGTTTCGTTACTTCCATATGAAAGTAGATTCATCAAGGTTCGATTACATAATTTATTCACTATTTAATTCCACTCCTACGAATTCTTGTGATTTTTCCAATCCACACCACTGCTGCTATCAGCTTCTGTTTTCAAAGTGAACCTTACCTAATTTGGGGTTTCATGGACCAACTAGGGCCTTGTCATACATAAGCCCACATATGATCATACTTAGCCATTCTAGTGGCTGATCATTTGCTCAACACTTCCATTCCAACATAGTTACATCATGAAACCATCTATACATTCATAAATACGAATGGTCTAATGCCATACTCCACTTCTACAAGCCATTTTCGCATGGCTGTACACTTATACATTTCATAAAGTACTCGAAAGACAACAATGGGTAGTCCTATACATGCCATATCAAAATTCAACCAAAATAGTACCCAAAAGAGCCTTTGATAGTGTGGGCGACTTCGACTTCAAGATCCCGAGTCCGATAGCTGGAGAACCAAAAATCTATAAAACAGAGGAGCAATGTAACGAGTAAGCAATTTATGCTTAGTAAGTTTGAGCAAGGAATTCCAGCATGCACAAATAATAGCACACATTTAGCTAAACGGAATATTTCATAATACGCAATTTACCGATATCAAACTTGCTTCACAACATTAACAACCATTATGTACATACACAATAAACTAACTTGGCCGAAGGCCGGTAGCTCGTTTATCAACTGAGCGAACATTTATTTGTAAGGGCTCGATTAAATTCAACACATACGTAACATATCCCCATATTGGGATGTTTTTCGAGTATTCGCTGGAATTTTACAGCAAGCTCATTCATTACCAAGTCACGTACCTTCGGGATTTAACCGGATATAGCTCCTCGTTCAAATGCCTTCGGGACATAGCCCGGTTTTAGTAACTCACACAATGCCTTCGGGACATAACCCGGATTTAACAACTCGCACGAATGCCTTCGGGACTTAACCCGGATTTAATAACTCGCACGAATGCCTTCGGGACTTAACCCGGATTTAATAACTCGCACGAATGCCTTCGGGACTTAACCCGGATTTAGTATCTCGCACAAAGGCCTTCGGATCTTAATCCGGATATATTCACTTAGCACAAAGCCTTCGGGACTTAGCCCGGACAGCATTCAATTAATCATGCACATTCATATTTCATTTTCGTTTACGAAACTCAAACACAAGGCACATATTGTCCTTGCACATTCGGCTCAATAGCCACACATAGAGCATGATTTAATCACGTCGAAATTTAAGCTCTCTTACTCAAGAACTTACCTCGGGTGTTGTCGAACGATCCCGCTAACTATTCGACCACTTTTTCCTTCCCTTTATCGGATTTATTTCCCCTTTGCTCTTGAGCTTAATCAAACAAATAAATTGATTTCATCATTTAGGCATCAAAAGATGAACACAAGGCACTTAGCCCATATTCATACATTAGACATTAAAGTCTCATACATGCAAAAATCATGCATCAACACAACATATTAGCTAATTTCTTTCCCCTTGGCCGAATATGCATGTCCATTTTTGGGGTCGATTTCAACATTTAATACACACATATACCCACTAGTAAAGCATCCTCCCCCTTTTCATCGATTTAACACATGCATTGCTCATCAACATGCAAAGTTACATTCGGCCTTAGCACACATCTTGCTAGCCGATTCTTCTCCCTTTAGCAACCAATGCACATATGTGCTCACACAAAAATGCTAAAAAGGAGGTTCAAGAATCATCAAGCCATCATCACATGCATCATTAACAAGCTTAATATTTTGCATGCAATGGCATTAACACAACCTCCACCTAGGCCGAATCTTAACTCATCCTCATACCTCATCACCACAACATCAAACATCAACCAAGAATGATGCATCCATGGTCGAGTGCCATTTCCATCACATAGCAAGATTTAGACCATGGGCTAGGTAGAACTCAAGCTAACCACTAAATCATGCATGCATCTCATGAAACATCATCAAACATACCTTAGCCTAGCTACATGCATGGCCGAATCTCTTCATCTTTCTTCTTCTTTCCTCCTTAAAATTTTTGGCCAAGGATGAACCAAAGGATGAGAAATTTTTTTTCTTTGTTTTTTTCTTTCTAATTTAGGCTAGAATGGAGGTGAGAAAGGATGAACACAAACTTTTCTCCTTTCTTCTCTTGAGCTCACGGCAATGGGGGGGAACAAACACTACACACACATTTTTTTTTTCTTTTGTTTCCATTTCTTTATTACCCATACTTCTTATTTTATTCTTCCACTAACAAAACATGTTTCATGACATGTTTTGCCCATCATTCTTTGTCATGGCCGGCCACTACTCATTAGGGGGGGGAATTTGACATGCAAGTCCCCCCTTTGTCCACATGCACTAGTAGGTCCTCACACATTGACCTATCACATTTTAGAATTTTCTCACATAAGTCCTATTGACTAAATTCACATGAAATCAACCAAATTGAAGCTTGAAATTTTCACACATTCATAATTACATATTCTACACAATAAGTATCACATTCAAACATTTCGGTGACTCGGTTTAGCGGTCCCGAAACCACTTCCCGACTAGGGTCAACTTTGGGCTGTCACAACTCTCCCCCACTTAAGAAATTTTCGTCCCCGAAAATCTTACCGGTAAATAGGTTTGGGTATCGTTCTTTCATCGAGCTCTCGGTCTCCCAAGTAGCTTCCTCGATCCCGAGTTTGAGCCATAACACCTTTACTAGCGGAACTCTTTTGTTTCGCAACTCCTTCACTTCACGAGCTAGGATACGCATCGGTTCTTCTTCATAGCTCATGTCGACTTGAATTTCAACCTCCGATGGGCTAATTATGTGCGATGGATCAGATCGATAGCGTCGAAGCATCGAAACATGAAAGACGTCATGAATCTTTTCAAGCTCCGGGGGCAAAATCAATCTATACGCAACCGGACCAACTCGTTCGGAGATTTCGTACGGCCCAATGAATCTTGGGCTCAACTTGCCCTTACGGCCGAACCTGAGTATCTTTTTCCAAGGTGAAACCTTAAGGAACACTTTGTCTCCCACCTGATACTCGATGTCTTTTCGTTTCAAATCTGCGTACGATTTCTGACGATCCGTGGATACCTTCAGACTTTCACGGATTACCTTTACTTTCTGTTCAGCATCTCTAATCAAATCAACTCCGAAAATTTTGCTTTCATCGAGCTCGGTCCAAAACAATGGTGTACGGCATTTACGACCGTACAAAGCCTCATAAGGTGCCATCTTAATACTTGATTGAAAACTATTGTTGTAAGCGAATTCAATCAAAGGTAAATACCGTTCCCATGAACTACTGAACTCGAGGATGCAACATCTCAACATATCCTCAAGTATCTGAATTATCTGCTCGGATTGACCATCGGTTTGGGGGTGAAAAGCAGTGCTAAAATGCAACTTGGTACCCAGAGCTTCTTGCAATTTCTTCCAAAATCGTGAGGTGAATCTCGGATCTCTATCCGACACGATAGAAACAGGTACCCCGTGTAATCTCACAATTTGATAAACGTACAATTCAGCTAGTTTATCCAATGAAAAATCCGTACGTACGGGGATGAAATGAGCCGACTTAGTCAGTCTATCAACAATAACCCATATCGCATTCTTCTTACTGCTGACAAAGGCAGTCCGGACACAAAGTCCATTGTGACTCGATCCCATTTCCACTCGGGTATCATGATCGGCTGGAGTAATCCTGAAGACACTTGATGTTCCGCGTTCACTTGTTGACATATTAAACATCTCGAAACAAAGTCAGAGATGTCCCGTTTCATACCATGCCACCAAAATTGACGTTTCAAATCGTTGTACATTTTCGTACTCCCCGGGTGAATTGACATTCGGCTACAATGGGCTTCGCTCAGAATCATCGAAATGAGTTCCGAATTCCTTGGAACACACAAATGATTTCTGAACCTCAAACAATCATCATCATCAATTTGAAACTCCGATTCCTCGTTCGGAAAACACTTAGCCCGTTTTGCAACCAATTCATCATCGACTTTCTGAGCTTCACGAATTTGGTGAGTCAATAATGGTTTAGCTTTTAATTCAGCTACTAACACACTGTCTGGTAAAACAGACAAATGCACGTTCATCGCTCGTAAAGCAAACAATGACTTCCGGCTTAAGGCGTCCGCAACCATGTTAGCCTCTCCCGGGTGGTAATCAATGACAAGCTCGTAATCTTTCAACAACTCAAGCCAACGTCTTTGTTGCAGATTCAAGTCTAGTTGAGTCATCAAATATTTGAGACTTTTGTGATCCGAAAATACATGGCACTTCTCACCAAACAGATAATGTCGCCATATTTTTAAAGCAAACACGATGGCAGCTAGTTCGAGATCATGGGTCGGATAATTCCTCTCGTGTGGCTTCAATTGTCTCGACGCATAGGCCACGACTCGACCTTCTTGCATCAATACGCAACCCAACCCAAGTAGGGATGCGTCACTATAGATGACAAACTCTTTACCTGATTCGGGTTGCACCAAAATTGGAGCTTCAGTCAAACGAGTTTTCAGTTGGTCGAAACTTTTCTGACATTTCTCCGTCCACTCGAACTTAACATCCTTTTGAAGTAGCTTCGTCATTGGTGTGGCTATCATCGAGAAACCTTTCACAAATCGTCGGTAATAACCGGCGAGCCCCAAAAAGCTCCGAACTTCAGTAACATTTCTCGGAGGTTTCCAGTCCAGTATGGCTGAAATTTTATTCGGGTCAACTCGAATACCCGACGCGGATACCACATGACCCAAGAAGCTAACCTCTCTTAACCAGAACTCACACTTACTGAACTTAGCATATAACTGCTTATCCCGCAAAATTTGCAGCACTAGCCTCAGATGCTCAGCATGTTCGGTCTCGTCTCTTGAATAGACCAAAATGTCATCAATGAACACCACTACGAACCGATCCAAATACAGTCTGAAGATCCGATTCATCAAATCCATAAATACTGCAGGGGCATTAGTGAGCCCAAACGGCATCACTAAGAATTCGTAGTGACCATATCTCGTTCTGAAGGCAGTTTTGGGAATATCTGGATCTCGAATTCGCAACTGATAATAGCCCGATCTCAAATCTATTTTTGAGAACACTGAGGCTCCCTTCAGTTGGTCGAACAAATCATCGATGCGCGGCAACGGATATTTGTTCTTTATCGTCACTTTATTCAGCTGACGATAGTCAATGCACAACCTCATGGTTCCGTCCTTCTTTTTCACGAACAATACTGGTGCACCCCAAGGTGAGAAACTTGGTCGAGCGAAACCTCTCTCCGTCAGTTCTGGCAACTGAGCTTTCAACTCCTTTAACTCGGTTGGTGCCATACGATACGGAGCTATCGAAATCGGCGTAGTCCCAGGTACAAGCTCAATACCAAACTCTACCTCCCGAACATGTGGTAAACCCGGTAATTCTTCCGGAAAAACATCCGGGTATTCACAAACCACCGGCACAGATTCGGGTTTCTTTTCTAATTCTTTGTCATCAAGTACATACGCAAGGTATGCTTCGCACCCTTTTCTTACATATTTCTGTGCCAACATTGCTGATATTACAGCTGGCATCCCCTCCAAGTCCGCAGACTCAATTGGGACTACTTCGTTATTTGCGCACCTCAAATCAATAGTCTTGCTCTTGCAGTTCACAATCGCATCATGCGCAGTCAACCAATCCAACCCAAGGATAACATCAAATTCATCAAACGGCAAAAGCATCAAGTCCGCTGGAAAATAGGAACCTCGAATTTTCCAGGGGACATTTCTTACACACTTTGTCGACAAGCACGTAACGACCCAAGGGATTTGACACCCGAATTACAAACTCAGTAGACTCAATAGATAAAGTCTTACTGGATGCTAAGGTTTCACATATGTAAGAATGGGTAGAACCGGGGTCAATCAAAGCAATTACATTAGTATCAAAGAGGGTGAATGTACCGGTAATAACATCAGGCGAAGAAGCATCCTCGCGGGCACGTATAGCATAAGCTCTAGCAGGCGCACGGGCTTCGGATCTGGTTATATCATCTCTAGATCCTCTCTGACCACCACCAGCATTGCCCATATTTCCAGATGGTCTACCTCGAGTAGTGGTAGCACCCGGTCTCCCACTCTGATTTGCATTCTGTCCCGACAACCTCGGGCAATCTTTAATGAAGTGGTCCACTGATCCGCATTTGTAACAGGAGCGGTCAGGAAATCTACAACTCCCCGAATGCCATTTACCGCAATATCGGCATTTCGTCCTGTCTCGACGTTCATTCCCAACACTGGCGACCGAAGTGCCTCGTGTACCCACAGGGGGTCGATCACGATCTCGTCCAAAAAGGCCCGAAGTGCCTCTAAACTGGCCTGCATCATCTCGAAATCTCTTCGATGTCTGTTGAAGAGACCTCCCTGAGGATGTTTTACGAAACTCTCCAGTTCCCTCATCAACTCTTTGCTTTTCTTTTCTAAGCTCTTCGGCTTTACAAGCTCGTTCAACAAGTACCACGAACTCTTGTATTTCAAGAACGCCAACGAACATTTTTATATCTTCATTCAGCCCATCCTCGAAGCGTTTACACATAACAGCTTCGGACGAAACACATTCCCGAGCGTATTTGCTAAGTCTAACAAATTTTCGCTCGTAATCAGTAACCGACATGGAGCCTTGCTTAAGCTCAAGAAATTCCTTCCATTTTTGATCAACAAATCTCTGACTGATATACTTTTTCCGAAACTCAGTTTGGAAAAACTCCCAAGTTACTTGCTCTCGGGGCACAATAGAAGTCAGAGTACTCCACCAATAGTAGGCAGAATCACGTAGCAAGGAGATAGCACACTTTAGGCATTCATCGGGTGTACAAGATAGCTCATCGAGTACCCGGATAGTGTTGTCCAGCCAAAATTCAGCTTGCTCGGCATCATCGCTATCCATAGCCTTAAATTCAGTAGCCCCATGTTTTCGGATTCTGTCAACTGGGGCTTATGTGACCTTATTTGGTCCGTTACCGGCGGTATTGTAGGTGCGGGGGTAGTATTTGTTCGGGAATGGAGGTTGTGGAACAGCCATATTAGTTCGAATGTATTGGTTAAACCAATCATTCATCACGCTATAGAATGCTTGTCTAGCTTCATCATTCTGATTACTAGCATTAGGTTGAGAGTTTGCCGGCACTGTCCCTTGTACGGGAGCAGGCGCTACACTCTCAAGATCATCAGCTACCTCTCGGTCACGATCGGGATCCATTACTATAAATAAACACATTTACAATTGTCGGAAATCACCACACTATCAAGTAATCACATAAAATGGCATGTATAGCTAGACCCAAAACATTACGGTAGTCCTAGAATCGACTAAACCGTAGCTCTGATACCAATAAAATGTAACACCCCGAACCCGAGACCGACACCGGAGTCGGACACGAGATGTTAACAAACTTTGAAAAATTTTTCCAGACACTGCCCAGTCTGAGTACTAGTCGCTTCAAAAATCATATCTTGAGTTTCACAACTCAAAAATCAGTTTTGTAATTTTTCCCTGAAACTAGACTCATGTCCCCACCTATGGATTTTTTTCTAGAATTTTTGGTCGGGCCAATTAGTACAGTTTATTAGTCAAAGTCTCCCATGTTACAGGGGTCGACTACACTGACCTTTTCCCATTACGACTGGGATATCTCTCTGCACAGAGCTTCAATACTGATGCCGTTTGTTTCTATGGAAACTAGACTCAGAGAGGAATCCATACATATATGGTATGACCCCTAATTATCTCTGGTCAATTTATAGTGAATTTCCAAAGGCGGAACAGTGAATCCAGAAACTGTTCTGGCCCTGTTACACAAGAACCCGAATATCTCTTTCTGTACTGTTCCTATAATTGTTTCGTTACTTCCATATGAAAGTAGATTCATCAAGGTTCGATTACATAATTTATTCACTATTTAATTCCACTCCTACGAATTCTTGTGATTTTTCCAATCCACACCACTGCTGCTATCAGCTTCTGTTTTCAAAGTGAACCTTACCTAATTTGGGGTTTCATGGACCAACTAGGGCCTTGTCATACATAAGCCCACATATGATCATACTTAGCCATTCTAGTGGCTGATCATTTGCTCAACACTTCCATTCCAACATAGTTACATCATGAAACCATCTATACATTCATAAATACGAATGGTCTAATGCCATACTCCACTTCTACAAGCCATTTTCGCATGGCTGTACACTTATACATTTCATAAAGTACTCGAAAGACAACAATGGGTAGTCCTATACATGCCATATCAAAATTCAACCAAAATAGTACCCAAAAGAGCCTTTGATAGTGTGGGCGACTTCGACTTCAAGATCCCGAGTCCGATAGCTGGAGAACCAAAAATCTATAAAACAGAGGAGCAATGTAACGAGTAAGCAATTTATGCTTAGTAAGTTTGAGCAAGGAATTCCAGCATGCACAAATAATAGCACACATTTAGCTAAACGGAATATTTCATAATACGCAATTTACCGATATCAAACTTGCTTCACAACATTAACAACCATTATGTACATACACAATAAACTAACTTGGCCGAAGGCCGGTAGCTCGTTTATCAACTGAGCGAACATTTATTTGTAAGGGCTCGATTAAATTCAACACATACGTAACATATCCCCATATTGGGATGTTTTTCGAGTATTCGCTGGAATTTTACAGCAAGCTCATTCATTACCAAGTCACGTACCTTCGGGATTTAACCGGATATAGCTCCTCGTTCAAATGCCTTCGGGACATAGCCCGGTTTTAGTAACTCACACAATGCCTTCGGGACATAACCCGGATTTAACAACTCGCACGAATGCCTTCGGGACTTAACCCGGATTTAATAACTCGCACGAATGCCTTCGGGACTTAACCCGGATTTAATAACTCGCACGAATGCCTTCGGGACTTAACCCGGATTTAGTATCTCGCACAAAGGCCTTCGGATCTTAATCCGGATATATTCACTTAGCACAAAGCCTTCGGGACTTAGCCCGGACAGCATTCAATTAATCATGCACATTCATATTTCATTTTCGTTTACGAAACTCAAACACAAGGCACATATTGTCCTTGCACATTCGGCTCAATAGCCACACATAGAGCATGATTTAATCACGTCGAAATTTAAGCTCTCTTACTCAAGAACTTACCTCGGGTGTTGTCGAACGATCCCGCTAACTATTCGACCACTTTTTCCTTCCCTTTATCGGATTTATTTCCCCTTTGCTCTTGAGCTTAATCAAACAAATAAATTGATTTCATCATTTAGGCATCAAAAGATGAACACAAGGCACTTAGCCCATATTCATACATTAGACATTAAAGTCTCATACATGCAAAAATCATGCATCAACACAACATATTAGCTAATTTCTTTCCCCTTGGCCGAATATGCATGTCCATTTTTGGGGTCGATTTCAACATTTAATACACACATATACCCACTAGTAAAGCATCCTCCCCCTTTTCATCGATTTAACACATGCATTGCTCATCAACATGCAAAGTTACATTCGGCCTTAGCACACATCTTGCTAGCCGATTCTTCTCCCTTTAGCAACCAATGCACATATGTGCTCACACAAAAATGCTAAAAAGGAGGTTCAAGAATCATCAAGCCATCATCACATGCATCATTAACAAGCTTAATATTTTGCATGCAATGGCATTAACACAACCTCCACCTAGGCCGAATCTTAACTCATCCTCATACCTCATCACCACAACATCAAACATCAACCAAGAATGATGCATCCATGGTCGAGTGCCATTTCCATCACATAGCAAGATTTAGACCATGGGCTAGGTAGAACTCAAGCTAACCACTAAATCATGCATGCATCTCATGAAACATCATCAAACATACCTTAGCCTAGCTACATGCATGGCCGAATCTCTTCATCTTTCTTCTTCTTTCCTCCTTAAAATTTTTGGCCAAGGATGAACCAAAGGATGAGAAATTTTTTTCTTTGTTTTTTTCTTTCTAATTTAGGCTAGAATGGAGGTGAGAAAGGATGAACACAAACTTTTCTCCTTTCTTCTCTTGAGCTCACGGCAATGGGGGGGAACAAACACTACACACACATTTTTTTTTTCTTTTGTTTCCATTTCTTTATTACCCATACTTCTTATTTTATTCTTCCACTAACAAAACATGTTTCATGACATGTTTTGCCCATCATTCTTTGTCATGGCCGGCCACTACTCATTAGGGGGGGGAATTTGACATGCAAGTCCCCCTTTGTCCACATGCACTAGTAGGTCCTCACACATTGACCTATCACATTTTAGAATTTTCTCACATAAGTCCTATTGACTAAATTCACATGAAATCAACCAAATTGAAGCTTGAAATTTTCACACATTCATAATTACATATTCTACACAATAAGTATCACATTCAAACATTTCGGTGACTCGGTTTAGCGGTCCCGAAACCACTTCCCGACTAGGGTCAACTTTGGGCTGTCACATAACAATCAAATTATAACATAGTTGTTCGTATTTTTATTTCACTCTTCCTTCGGGCATACCATCCCTTTACCGAATATGCACATCTCATCATATATAATAGGCAGATAAATTCTCACTTGATAGTGACCTCTTATGATCATAGGTACATTACATTTTTTTTTCCTGACTTTCCACATTGACCAAATGCACAATAATCATAGAACAGTCTTATTGCTTTACTCACATGTGCATCACATAACGACCTTGTGATTTAGTCTAAATCAAACTTAAATATAATCTCAAAATACATACCTGACCAACTTAACGCATTGAACGTATTTATTACCAATTGTTACTGTGAAGTTGTATAATCTTACGCTTTACTTGAATCTTCAGCAAAACCTTTAGTTCGGGGCTTACCTGGACAAAATCTCCACACGTAGTCATCGGGTCTTTAGAGCTCGGATATAGTACGAGCACGAAGCCTACGGACATTAATCAGTGATAATATTCTCGCATAAAGCCTGCGGGGTTTTAACCCAGATATAGTACTGACACAAATGCCCTTCGGGACTTATCACATTTATACACTTTCACATCCATCACGTTGGCCACTCGGCCCTATCACATATATACACTTTCACATTCATCACATCGGCTATTAGGCCTTATCACATATATACACTTTCACATTCATCACATAGGCCATTAGGCCTTATCACATATATACACTTTCACATTCATCACATCGGCCATTAGGCCTTATCACATATATACACTTTCACATTCATCACATCGGCTATTAGGCCTTATCATATATATACACTTTCACATTCATCACATCGGCGATTAAGCCTTATCACATATATACACTTTCACATTCATCTCACATATATACACTTTCACATTCATCACGTCGGCTATTAGGCCTTATCACATATATACACTTTCACATTCATCACGTCGGCCATTAGGCCTTATCACATATATACACTTTCACATTCGTCACATCGGCTATTAGGCCGTATCACATATATACACTTTCACATTCATCACATCGGCTATTAGGCCTTATCACATATATACACTTTCACATTCATCACATCGGCCATTAGGCCTTATCACATATATACACTTTCACATTTATTCAAATATACTTCACATACCACATATACTATCATGTACAGACTTGGTCTTGGCCGAATCTACATCCATCACTTTCCAATGAATAATTCAATTTTACGCCATACTATCATTTCATATTCGAATACTCATAAACTTACAATATCACAATTCAGAATTCAAGTATGGGTTTAATCAATAGCTTATGAGCAACTAAAACAAGTTTTATCCATGTTTACAACAAAATCACATATTCACTACGAGCTGTTTTCCTGAGAAATGGTCACTAAATTATTTATAATCGGAGCTACAAGACTCCAAATCACTTGCTGTTAATTTTCCCTGAATATAGACTCATATATCTTTCATCCATAATTTTTTCAGAATTTTAGGTTTGGCCAATCAATACCAGATTTTTCTTAAAGTTTCCCCTGTTTCACTGTTTGACTAATCTGACCAGTCTTCACTACGAATCAAAATACTCATTGTACAGAATTCAAAGTATGTTCTATTTGATTTCATTTGAAACTAGACTCATTAAGGAGTCTAAGCATATAAATTTTATCTTGTAACCATTTTTTTACAAATTATAGTGATTTTCTTAAAACAAAACAGGGGATTTCAGAGTCATTCTGACACCGTCTCACACAACTTTAAATATCTCTTTATAGGAAATTCCTTTTCTTACATGGTCTCTTTTATAAGAAACTAGACTAATTAAGCTTTGATTTTATATTTTATTCAGCCTATAATTCCACACCAAACATTTATAGTGATTTTCTAAAATCACGTTACTGCGGCTGTCCTGAGCAAATTATTACAATTTGCTCTTAAATTTCCAAGTCCAAACACTTAGGAACTTACCATTTGAGTTTAAGACATATCATGGCCACATCATATCTTATTAAATCAACTCATTATATCCTATTATAGTTGAACTTACTCAACATTTAGTCACTTAAAACTTACCTCGGATGTGGTCGAACAATTTCGGCGGCTATTCGATCACTTTTTCCCTTCCCTTATCCAACTTTGGTCCTCTAAGCTCTTGAACTTGAATTACACAAATTTAACTTATTGTTAATCAACTAATCAAGCATTGTATCATGAGCATATTCGGCTTTCACACATTTTAAACATAGTAATAATCATGCACATTAAAATCAAAATGCAATTAATCCCATACACAAAAATATAGGACACTTCACTTCCATCTACTTATATACACGTATCACATAAGACTATTTCATACTTTCTATCACCTAAACAAACAACAAATTTTCCAATTAATTTCTTGAGTCCACATTCGGCATCTATATCCACAAAAACACATTAGCCAATTACTATAAATCATCTAAACATTTTTCACTTCAATCACACATACATATCATGCTAGCACATAACACCATGATTTTGTCCTAATTTGGAGAGCCAATAATTTAAGTATTACAGCAGCATATTAATTAGCTAAGTACCATAAATTTGTCCTAATTTGGACAGCCAATAATTTACAGCATTACAGTAGCAAATTAATTAGTAATAAACTATCTTAAGTTCAATTTTAACTCCCTCATGCAGCAACCAGACAGCATGCAAGTTAACTTCCAACATTCGGTCAAAGCATTTAAATAAAAGAATATGCATGCTAAATTTCCAGCATTTGGACAACATTTCAACTTGAAATTTTCCAGCCTTTCACCTTCAATATTTCGAATATTCAAAAGCAAAAAGAAGAGTACAACTAATCAATTAAAATTTTTGAACATAATTCAAGGTATATGTTCAACTAAATATTCATGTTAACTCATAATCAATAAGATATTAAGTAGAAAATAAAAACATTATTAGCATGCATGCTATCTACATACAACAACCATTCGACTTCCATCTATTATCAACCCTCAATACACAAAACATCGAAACCCAACATCAAAAAATATAAACATCCATGACCAAATGTCATCTTCATCCATTTACAAAAATTTTGCCATGAGCTGACTTCTATACTTGATGACCACTCCAAATATACAAGGATTTTTCAATGAAAGAGCATTAAACATACCTTAATCTGTACATTCACCATAGCCGAATGCCCTAGCTTCATTTCCATTTTCTTTTCTTTATGGTTTTCGGCAAAAATGCAAGAAAGGATGGGTGTAACTTTGTTTTTATCACCATCTTCTATTATATTTCATTTTAATAAGCCAATTACTAAATTAATCTTTGTAGTTTAATATCAAAACCTTTTAAATGGTGGTCCATTACCGTCCACTTACCTATGTAGTGGCCAAATATCATTTAATAATTATATTTCTTCTTTCTTTCTCAACATTTGGCAAGCACAAGGCAAGGATGTATGGCTTCCCCTTTTTTATTTTAAAATTTAAACCATTAACTATTATAATATAATATATAATGAATATATGGCTATTCAACCATCATCATGGCCGGCCACTTACATAAAAATGGGGAATTTGACATGCAAATCCCCATATTTTAAGCCATGCAATATTTGACCACTACACTTCAACCTACCACAATTTTAATATTTTTCACATAAGTCCTTTTTAACTAAATTCACATAAAAATAATCAAATTAATGCATGAAACTTTCACACATGCATTTACTCACATTATAAACATGGAATATATCTTTTAATTTCTTATAGGGCTCGGTTTCGTGGTCCTGAAACCACTTTTCGACTAGGGTCAGTTTAGGGCTGCCACACACAGACTACGCCTTGATCTAGTGGGATCAATTATTGATAAGTCGAAGACGTACCGGTGAAGGTCCCATGAGAACTTGGGCAGCAATGAAGCAAATCATGCGCAAGAGATTTGTTCCTTCTCACTATCATCGTGATTTATTCCAGAAATTCCAATCAATAAAACAGGGAAATGGGAGTGTAGAAGACTACTACAAGGACATAGAGGTGTCCATGATGCGAGCCAACATTGTTGAGGATCGAGAGGCTACTATCGCACGATTCCTTGCAGGATTAAACTCTGAAATTTCTAACGTTGTTGAGTTGTAGCATTATGTTGAGTTGGAGGGCATAGTGCATATGGCGATTAAAGTTGAAAGACAGCAACGTAGAAAGTCTTCTAATAGAGGTAATACTCCATTTAAATCATTTTCCAATCCTTTGGGTACTCCTAACAATTTCAGGAAGCAAACACCATTCCAAATCAAAGAAAAGGGTGAAACGAGCAAACCCAAGGCTCCAGTTGTTGATGTTGGGCTTGGGAAACAACAAATGCAACCAGAACGTTCGAGAGACATTTTGTGCTTTAAGTGCCTTGGTAGACGACATATTGTCAGTCAATGTCAAAATTGGAGGACCATGATACTATTAGAGAGTGGCAAGATTGAGTCCGAGACAAAAGCAGAAGAGCCAGAACTTCATACAGTAGATGTTGATGAAGATGATGACAATGTGTAGACATTTGCAACCGGTGAAGCACTTGTTATCAAGAGAAGTTTGAACACTCAACCGACTCAAGAAGAACAGCAACGAGAGAACATCTTTCATACAAGATGTCTCGTCAATGACAAGGTATGTGTTGTAATTATCGGTGGTGGTAGTTGCACTAATGTTGCTAGTTCCGTAATGGTTGAAAAGTTAGGACTGAAGACGACAAAGCATCTCAATCCCTACAAGTTGCAGTGGCTAAATAATGGAGGAGAGATTAAAGTAAACAAGCAGGTGTTAGTTCCGTTTGCCATTGGAAAGTACAAGGATGAAGTACTTTGCGATGTCGTTTCAATGTATACGAACCATTTGCTATTAGGTCGTTGTGGTAGTTTGATAAGAGGATGACGCACGATGGTTTTACAAACAGATATTCTTTTATGCACAAAGGAAAGAAGTTCATCTTAGCACCTTTGACACTGTGTCAAGTGCAAGAAGATCAGGAGAGATTGCGAAAGAATACTGAAGAAGTTCGTGGGAAAAACAAGATGACTGTGTCTGCAAGTAGCAAAGAAATCAGGAAATGTCTTTCCTCTCAACAATCTTTGCTCATTTTGTTGTTTAAAGATTCTTGTTTATTGTTTGAAACTTCTAATGTTTTGCCTGCTTCCATTTCATCTCTTTTGCAGGAATTTCAAGATGTGTTTCCGGATGAAACACCCAAGGGTTTACCCCCTCTTCGTGGCATTGAGCACCAGATTGATTTCATTCCTGGAGCCACAATTCCAAATAGATCAGCCTATCGAAGTAACCCCGAAGAGACAAAGGAACTTCAAAGACAGATTTTAGAGTTGTTGGATAAAGGTTACATTCGAAAGAGTTTAAGCCAGTGTGCAGTACTAGTGTTGTTTGTACCTAAGAAAGATGGGACTTAGAGGATGTGTGTTGATTGTTGAGCAGTAAATCAAATCACAATCAAGTATCGACACCCCATTCCTAGACTCGATGACATGCTAAATGAATTATGCGGAGCGACTATCTTCTCCAAAATTGATTTGAAGAGTGGAAATCACCAGTTTCGCATGAAAGAAGGCGATGAGTGGAAGACAGCTTTCAAAACAAAGTTAGGTTTGTACGAATGGTTAGTGATGCCATTTAGATTAACGAACGCACCTAGTACTTTTATGCGATTAGTGAATCATGTTCTGCGATCTTTTATAGGCAAATTTTGTGTTGTATACTTTGATGACATACTAATTTATAGCAAGACTTTGCAGGATCACATAGAACATTTACGAGATGTTTTGCAAACTTTGCGAGAAGAGAAATTGTTTGGTAACATGGAGAAATGTGTGTTTTGTACTAACAAACTTACATTTCTTGGTTATATTGTTAGTTCTCAGGGAGTTGAGGTTGATCCTGAGAAGATAAAGGCGATTCAAGATTGGCCACGACCGACATCCATTAGTCAGGTTAGATCATTTCATGGTTTAGCCAATTTTTACCGTCGGTTTGTTCCCCAATTCAGTTTTATTACCGCTCCCTTAACCGGGATTATAAAGAAGAATTTCATCTTCTCTTGGGGTAAAGAACAAGAAGATGCCTTTTAAAAAATTTAAGATTATTTGACAAAAGTGCCTGTTTTAGCATTACCTGATTTTGATAAAATGTTTGAAATTGAATGTGATGCTTCTGGAGTTGGTATAGGTGCTGTTTTGTCACAGGAAAAGAGGCCCGTTGCATATTTCAGTGAGAAACTTAGAGGAGCAACGTTGAATTATCCTGTCTATTATAAGGTAATGTACGTATTGATCCGGGCTTTGGAGACGTGGCAGCATTATTTGTTGCCTAAAGAGTTTGTCATCCACACTAACCATGAGGCTTTGCGATATATTACAGGTCAGCATAAATTGAATAAACGGCATGCTAAATGGGTTGAATTTTTGGAATCTTTTCCTTATGTCATTCGTTACAAAAAAGGAAAAGACAATGTCGTTGCTGATGCATTATCACGTAGGTATACCCTTTTGAGTTACCTTGTTTCACAGTTGATCAGATTTGCATATATTAAAGAATTACATTCTGATGATCCTGATTTTAGAGACAAGTATAATGCTTGTGAGAAAGGAGCAGATGGAAAATTCTACAGGCATGATGGATATCTTTTCAAACAAAATAGGATATGCATTCCACAGGGTTCAATGCGTGATATACTGATCCGTGAAGCACATGAAGGTGGATTGATGGGTCATTTTGGGGTCACTAAAACGTTACACACCTTAAAAGAGCATCTTTTTTGGCCTAAGATGCGCAGGGACGTTGAAAGGTATTGTGAAAGTTGTGTGACTTGTCGGAAAGCAAAATCGAAGGTTTCACCACATGGTATGTACTTACCTTTACCTATTCCTGAATCCCCTTGGACTGATATTTCAATGGACTTTGTTTTGGGATTGCCTCGAACTAGAACAGGAAGGGATAGCATATTTGTTGTGGTTGATAGGTTCTTGAAGATGGCACATTTCATTTCATGCCATAAGACTGATGATGTTGTTAATGTGGCCAACTTGTTCTTTAGAGATGTTGTACGATTACATGGTATCCCTAGGTCGATTGTTTCTGACAGGGATGTGAAGTTTTTGAGTCATTTCTAGAGGACTCTTTGGAGCAAATTAGGTATGAAACTTATGTTTTCTACTACTTGTTGTCCCCAAACTGATGGGAAAACTGAGGTTGTTAACAGAGTTTTATCTACTTTACTTCGTTCCATCATTAAAAAAATCAAAACTTGGGAAGATTGTTTGCCACATGTTGAATTCGCTTATAACCATGTTGTACATTCTGCTACTAAGATGTCACCTTTTGAGGTTGTTTATGGCTTTAATCCTATTACACCTCTAGATATGTTGCCTTTGCCACAGGAACAGGTGACGAACAGTGACGATAAATCAAAAGCAGAATATGTGAAGAAATTGCATCAACAGGTTAAGGAAAACCTCGAACTAAGGACTCGGCAGCACGAAAAGCATGCAAATAAGGGTAGAAAGCGAGTCACCTTCGATGTTGGTGATTGGGTATAGGTTTATTTTCGAAAGGAATGTTTTCCAGCCCAAAGGCGGTCCAAGCTGTTACCGCACGGAGATGGTTCTTTTTAGGTGTTGGAGAAAGTGAATAACAACGCCTACAAGTTAGACTTGCAGGGAGAATACAACGTGAGTGCCACATTTAGTGTTTTTTATTTAACCCCTTATGATGATTCTATAGATTTGAGGACAAATCCTTTTCAAGAAGGGGGGATGATGTGAGCACAGTTACGCCAACAAAGAAAACTGATCCGGAGGTCTTACCATTAGGACCTATTACCCGTTCTAAGGTAAAGAAATTTAGGGAAGTCTTATTCCTTACTTGTCCTACGATTCCAGATTCATTCGATCATGTTCACGCCTTCGAACATAGGCTTTATAACATGTTGCATGCTGATATGTGATATAACTCTGTTATATTAGTAGTTCATGCGTTTAAGTATGTATAAGTTATGCTAAGTACTTTCTGCAATTGGGTTGATAGTATTTGTATTGTTTCTAAGTTGTTTCTAAATTATAAGTGTGTTAAAGAATAAGAATTGCAAGTGTTCCAGCTTGTAATTGTGATTTCCATTAAATTTACAAGACTTTGATGGAAGTTTGATATGTTTTGATATAGGTACAATAATGGACAGCAGCTTAAGGCCTCATTTCTAGCTCAGTTGAAGCTCAAATATGTGCTTGTAGCTCCTCTCAGCTCGAAATAGTTTTGAAAGTTCGTTTCCAGCTCATTTCAGCTCAATACATTTCCAGCTAGCTCAATTTAAGCTCCACCAGCTCAACTCTAGCTAACAAGTCCAGATGTAGCTGGAAGGTGTCCTACGTGTTGGGGGTGTCCCATACACATGTGGCAGCCAAGGTGGCATCCCAGCATGTAAAGCACACACATAACAGCCTTGACACATGTGTGTGCATGTGTGGCCAAAATCAGCCCTCTTCTCTACATATGATGCCAAATTCAAAGGGATAAGAACAAGAGTTCAAATGTTTGAATTTCAAACATTTTGGATAAGAACAAGAGTTCAAATGTTTGAATTTCAAATGTTTCACACATATTAAATGTGTGGCTGGAATTTGATGACGCTAAGAGAGGATATAACTCCTTCATATTCAAATTTGAATTCTTTATTTACAGCCACAAATTCAAATTCGACAACCCCTTCTTTGTACTTATAAATAGATGTTCAAACAATGTAATCTGGTTAGATGATTTTTATTAAACAAATACTTGTGAGAATTTTTTTCTCAATTTCGGTTCTTCATTGAACTTTCTTTTGAAATTTCAGACTTAGTTTGTCGTGTCAAAACTTCCTTGATACTTAGGGTTCCTAGATTACTATCTAGAGGGTCCAAATCCTTCGACGTGAAACATATTCGATTCGGGCTTGCATAATCTATTGTGCAGGTTCTTTCGAGTTTTTCGTCTCCAATTTTTTTATATGTTGAATTTTGTTCCCTTTCTTTTGTTTTTTTGTGTGTTGTTTATGCTGCAGAAAGGATGTTGCTATAATCCTAGATCCGCAATTCTTCAAGGTTCGTTGTTTCGATAAGCAACGCCATATCAGAATGACTTGTATACGAACAATGATCACCTTTTCGAATTTGATTCTCAATGGACGAGTACCTTAGGGCATACGAAGGATTACTTGGGATTTCTTGTTCGTCACCTTGGAAAACTTCACACTCGAAACTTGCTTTGCATCGTCTTGAATTCCTCGTTGAATAGGAATCATGATATGAATCTCTTCTCGAATATTCGTTGGATGTTCGTCTTCTTGGCAATCTCATTTTTTCCCTTGCACTTGAATTAAGTTGTCCTCTTTGGGCTCTTTTCTCCACTTGATCCAATCGATCATGCAATTTATCAAATTTTGATTTCCCCATTCTACGCATCTCTTGCATCAAATATTGGAATTTTGATTCGAAAAATTCTTCTTGAGACATAATAAATTTTTTTTAAAATTTTTTTTGCTTAAAATTAAAGTGGTTAAAATAAAATAGAAAGTAAATACCTCACCACAAAATCTCACGTTTCACTCTCAAAGAAGAATTCACTCACTCTCGTGTTTGAACTCTCTCTTTTAGGCTTTTACTCGCTCTAATGAACTCACCAAACTCTCGTTCCTTTTACCGCTCTTCTCACTCTCGTGATTTCGTATTTTGTCTCGTATAAACCTATTGCAACTTTGGGGTCGGCTTCAAAATGGGTTACCAGGGATAACGTCGGGTGTAGGATAGGCTGAACAAAGAAAAAAATTTTGGTTTAAAGTGTGGCATTGGAAGGGGTAAATAATGGTAGGAAGGGAAACTTGATGATCGTAGTAGGTATAAATGAAAACAGTAACAAACTTTCAACTCCTTTTTTTCTCACTTTTTTTTTGAATTTTTTTTTATAATTTCGAATTTTTTTAATACTCCAATACAATAGTAATAATAATAATAAATTACAACTCGAAAAAATATTTTATTTTGATTTTTTTACGTTACAAACCTACTCCGAGCTTGATACGAACATCGACGCTCCTCGTTTTAGTTGCTCTGATACCAAATGATGCGAATCGGCCCGGGTGAATTGAGTCGTTTCTCGTAGTTTCATGCTCGTCGAATAGGAGTAGTTGGAGTTGTCAAAATTGGGTGATTTAGGCTAAGGGTTGCGGAAGCTTTTAAAGGGGTTTAGATGAGTGGTTTGGTGTTCGTAGGTTCGGCTTAGAATAGAAACAAGGTAGGATAGAAAAGGTAATTGATGGAGATGGATAATAGAAGTTAAACGTCAAGAAAGTTTCAATACTATGATGAGGACCGCCCCAAATCTTATATGTTTAAGGTGAAAAGATGGAAACAAGAATATGGACCTTGACCCGTTACTTAGCGAAGTAAGACCCGAAGGTATATTGAAATGGATGAACGCCACACCAGGCTTGGTGATTAATTTGGAAAGAGTTCGGTTGATGCCACTAGCACGCTAGATAAGCCAAATCGAGACTCACACAAAATATGAGAGGGAGAATCCTCACAAGAACAATAGTTCATTTAGAAATTTGACAAAAAGTCCTTTACGAAAATGAAATAACAACTATTTATAGGCAAAGCTAAGGCTAGCCGAATAGCCACATACATCCTTAGAAATTAAGCAAATGAATTCATCTAATGGCCTTAGCTAAATTTGGATGAACATGGACAGCTTCTAGATTAAGCATTGAATCTTTGAAGATTTAAGAAGGTGCATGGAAGAGCTAGGTTCGGCCAATGAGCTTAAATAAGCTCATTTAAGATGCAATTTTTGGCTGAAAAGTGACCAGCAATTAATAGGAAATTGAATAGCCAATTGAAGTGTGAAAGCTCAGCTTTGAAGAATCCTTGAGTGTGAACACTATGAACCGAACAGCCAAGATGTATCCATCAATGTGAAAGAAATAATTGGCAGCTTTGGAGTAGTAAACATTTGTTCCCTTGGCCGAATAGTCTCATAGGAATCTTCAAAAATCAGCACACCATTTTGATTGCATTCCATGCATGTATCACCAAATACATTGAATCCATCATGCATGTACCTTGCTTAAATGCACTCCCACATTCGGTCAACCTAAAAAAGGATCAAATGAACTTAAATTAATTTATATTCAACTGAAACATAATTAAAACATAATCTGGACTATTTAAATTCACATAATTAAAACAAGAAACAATTAATTAAATTAAGGCCTAATTAATTCGATTAGGACAAGACACATTGAAAACATGCAATAAAACATATTTATAAGCTGTAGGAATTAAGATGATTTAATAAATGTAATAAAACACAATTAACATGCATAATTAAATTCATCCAGATTTAGGACCAATTAAATAATGAACACTAATTGAGTTGTGTATAACTAATTAACTAACTCAAACAATTATTTCAGCGACTATATTATCCCATAAATGGAATTAAGCTAGATTTGAGCTGATTCGAGCTCATTGAGCTGAAATGGAGCTTAGTTCAACTCGTAACAAATTTTCGAATGGCGCTTGATGAATTGAACCAAGGATGTTTTCGGGGCAGAGTCGTGTCAAGATTGTCGTGACTCGATTGCTAAAGATTCTTTACCTTTCTTACCATTAAGCATTTGTGGGCTCATTTCACCTTCAACCTTACCTTTCTCGATCAATTCAAACCGTATCTCGTTGGAAAGGTAATTAAGTTGAAACTTGACAAACTTGAAAAGAAGAAACAACACAAGGACAACTCACTCGTTGGTTAGTTAAAACATTCCTCGCTTTTTCTTGTTCTCTCTAGTCCTTTTCACTTGTTTTTTTTTTCAAATTCCCTTTCTTTTTCCACAATCTTTTTTTTGTTGAAAACTCACTTTCATTCTTTATTTTTCTTTCTTTTTCAACAACTACACTCGTTTCTTGGACACTTTCTTTTCTTTCTTCAATCTCTCTTTCTTTTTCAACTTTCTTTTCTTGCTCGCATGCTTTTGCAATCTCAATCTCTTTTTTCTTTCTTTTGCTTTCTTTTTCCTTTTCAATTTCTTTTTCTTTTTTTTCATTACAAGAAGAAGAAAACAAGATGGAATCAAAATGAGAAACCTTTCATTGGGAAAGAGAGGAGGGACCTTCATACGAAACACGATCATCTCTTAAAGATTGACTCTTCATGGGTGAATACCTTGTCGTATACGAAAAATTACTGGGACCTTCTTGTTCGTCACCGTAATAGGCTTCAAACTTAAAATTTGAGTTATTTTGATTTGAAATCCTCATTGAATAGGAATCTCGATAGGGCTTTCCTTGTAAACAATCATTGGATGCTAAAATTCTTGACAATCTCATTTTTGCCATTTGGCATGAAGAAATTCACTCCCGAAGGTAGGAAGATGGGAGGAATCGCTTGCGTATCATGGCTTTCATTTTAGACTAAGTTGATATCGGCCTCTCTTCATTTCTTCTCTGACTCATGGTGAATTTATCCCACCAAATCATGGCAAAATCAGAGAACCTGTTCGTCGCAAGCTTCACTTTCTTGACCTCCGAGTAAAAAAATTTGAAGTAAGCAAATTAGAATGTTGGATAGAATGGATAGTTGAGCTTAAAGACAAGAGTGAACCAATACTATTAATAGTATTGACCTGAAAGTTATAAATCACTTAAGATGGTGGAAAAGAAATAAAAGACCTTGACCCGCTAACTATAGAGAGTTAGGAACCAAAGGAATCAAAAGGGGTGAACGCCACACTCGGGTTTGAGTGATAAGTTCAAAGAAACAAAGAAGACGCCACTAGCTATGCTAGATAAGTCAGCTTGAGTCTTAAACAAATTTAGAGAGTTGAATAAACTCATAAGTGAATTAAAATTCATAAAATGTCAAATTGTATTGTCTAACCAAAATAATGTCTTCTCACAAACTATTTATAGGCATTATTATGACTGTTCAAATGCCTATTTGTGACCTTTCACCTTCAGCATTTAACTAAAGTTATTAAAATATTTAAATTCGGTTATAGCTCTTAATGGGCAACCAAAGAGTCATGCCCCTTCACTTGATTCATGCATAGCTGAAAAGTCATGTCTTTTCACTTGATGAAGGTTTAATGGTCCTTTAAATGTGCTGCTTGATGTCCCTTCATTTTCCCCTTAACCAAATGCCTTCATGCTTGTGTACTCATCTCTTTAATTGGCACCGTAACTAGCTTTGAGTACATGAAACTGATCAGACTTGAAGAGTCACTCTTGGTCTATTTGAAAAGTCACTGTAATGAGCTTTGAGTGCTTCAATATCCCCCAAAAGGGTTCCAAATATGCACCAGCAATTAAGTGACCAAATGCACACTCTTTTATGCCAAAACTGGATAGCCAATTGAATGTGACAGTAGTTGATTCTTCTTGGCAAACGAACAGCCCTATTGTAGCTTTAAATATGTGACCAGCCTTTTGGACTTTCCTACAACAATCACACAATCAATTTATTTAAGAAAAATTAAACACACTATAACTTATGCATTAAAAAAAGTAACCGCCAAATTAAATATAAACAAATTCAAACATATTTAACAACTAAGATGCTTAAATGCTTGGTTTAATTAAGATGTAAACTAAATGAACAATGAATTACTTAATGCATGACTTTATTAAAAGATGCAAACTTTAACTAACATGGGAGTTACATAATGCATGACATAATTTATGATGCAATCTTAACTAACATGAGAGTAACATTATGCATGACTTTATTAAATGCAGAACACATAATGCATGTCATAATTAAAAGATTTAGATCAATAATGCAAGTCATTAATTAAAGATGCATTTAATAAACAATACATAATTAAAGACTCATATTATAATAACTAAAGTAACTATAATAAACCAAAGTCCTTACTCCAGCAACCAAATTAACAAGCTAAAATTAAAAGCTTCATTTGGCACTTGGGCCCCTCGAGTTTGGGCCAATCTTGGTGGCATCAAGTTGTGTCATAACATGATGTGGCTGGGATCGCATCATACCCTATCTCTTGAAGACGATTTGTCCTCAAAGTGGGCCATTTACTCAAGAAAAAATCTTTCAAGGTCACGAACCCTTTTGCTCATGAACCTGATAAGGTAGTTTCCAAAAACGTTAGAATCACAAATGGGTCAAAAAGAAAGAACTGTAGTTGCACGCCCTCCCTCTTTTGATGGGCACCATCTTAAATTGTCACCTACACAGAAATGAAACAAATAAGTGACATTATAAACGGTAGGCACAGTATAACTTTTCGACAAACCATCCAAACTTGGAATGCTTAAAACGATATCGGGATCAAAAATAGAAGTTGATCTCACCTTCTCATAATGATTTAGAAATTGAACACTTAATCCAATGCTGGGATCAAAAGTAGAAGTGGATCTTACCTTGTTTTTTGTTGGAAACAAACACGAACCACAAAACAGTCGAAAGGCATAACCTCAAAAGTTAGAATTCCAAAATCCAAGTCCCTTAAATAATGATACAAAACAACATTCACCGAGATCAAAGACAGGGTTTTCTCTTGCCATTTCAATTTTGTTTGACAATTTCATGACAAACATCATAGAAAGAACACGAAGCAATTCAAAATCATTATCATGCAAAACATGTTCAAATCTTTTAAACCACAGTTGAGAACAACCTCCGAAATCAAAAATTTGATTTTGACTTTGCAAGCCAACAAAATTCACTTATTTTGTTTTCAAACAAAATGATAAATTTTGGAGCAGATGAAAAGGTTCAACGTTTATTTAAAATTAAATTATAATGCTCACCTTTTCTTAGTAACAACTTAAGATGACTTGCTTTGGGCTTAAACACACGATTTTGGTCATTCTTTGTTAAAAGTAGCAATTTCATTTTTGCCACTAAATCAAACATACCGAACCAAAAGAATTTCAAACAATCAAACCTCTCAACATTCATCCAAAAAGATTTGCACAAACTCAAGGATTTCGCACAAGACAATAAATGATTCACATAATCTCCAGAAAGAGACAAATTGGGATTTTCACATAAAAATGCTTTGTCACACGTGACCAAGTTTTGTATATGCTGATTTAATCTTACTTCATCAACAAACTTGTCAACGCAACCTTCTTTAATGAAGAAACCCTTTAAACCATCATCCCAAACAAGGTCATTATCAACCAGAAATGGATACTTAGACAAATCAAGGTGGGGAGTTCTTTTATTAACTAAGTCTTTTGTGAACTCACCACTGTCATGCAAGTGAAATGGTCGAGACTCGATTAACATAGAACCCTTACCTCGCTCACCTTTAAGTGCTGGTGGACTAAGGTCATCTACGATATTAACTTTGCTCAACAACTTGAACCGCCTCTCGTCAGGAAAGTATTGTAATTGAAGCTCGTTACATGGATCTTTAGGAATCTAAAAAGAAGAAACAGAACAAGGACCATTCACATGTGGGTTAGTTAAAACAACACTCACTTTTTCTTGTTCTCTCTCGTCTTTTTCACTCGTTTCTTGCTCACTATATTTTCTTTCTTCAATCTTACTCTCTTTTTCAGCTTTCTTTTCTTGCTCACACTCTTTTTTGCTCTAAATCTCTTTTTACTCTATTTCATTCTCTTTTTCTTTTTCTCTCATCTCTCTTTTTCTTCTCTCGATTTCATTTAAAATCCGCTCATTTTCTCGCATTAACATTTCTTGCCTCTTTTCTTTTTATTTCTTTTTGTCTCTTCCTTTCATTACAAGATGGAGATGATACAAATGAATCGGAATGACAAGCTTTTTGTTTAAAGGTAGGGAAAGCATCTACATATGAAATACGACCATCTTTTTGAAACTGAATCTTCGTGGATGAATACCTTTGTACATACGAAGAATTACTTGGATCTTCTCGTTCGTCACTATAATAGGCTTCAAACTCAAAGTTTTAGGTATTTTGATTTGAAGTCCTTGTTGAATAGGAATCTCGATAGGGCTTACTTCAAAAATAATCGTTGAATTCTTCCTTTGGTTTGAAGAAACTCACTCCCGATGGTAGGAAGATGGAAAGAATCACTTGCGCATCACGGCTTTCATTTCAGACCAATTTGATATTGGCCGCTCTTCGTTTCTCTCTGACTCGTGGTGAATTGATCCCACCAAGTCATGGAATAATCGGAGAACCCGTTCGTCGCAAGCTTCAGTTTCTTGCCCTCCGAGTAGTCATGGCACTCGAAAACTAATTCTACTTGCTTTTCCCATTCAAGGTATGCTTCGGGTCGGATCAACCTTTAAATGATGGAATGGCTATCTTGTTACTCTTTAAATCACCATCAACACGTTCATACTCTCTACAGCCTCAGTTTCTATGAACGCATCGCCTTTCACTTTGATTGAATGTTTGGTATGATGGATCGAACCAACCACCAACAGCAACAACTTTTCTTTCGAAACTTAGAAACATATTGTTTGAACCTCACCACAAAGCCTCACTAGTCACTCACAAAGGAAAAAAAAAGATGGCACCCCACTCGTGTTTGCACTCGATATATTGGTTTTTTCTTCTCTCTCGATTGCTCTCACAACACTCGTGCCTTTTACCACTCGATTCTCCTCTCGAAGTTCGTAGAAGACTCATTTAGACTTATAAGCAGGTTAGGGTTCGACTTCAAATGGGTTTACAAAGGTAGTGAATGTAAGGAGTGCAAGGTAGGCTGAAAAGAAAATAAAAGGGATGGTGCTAAGCGTGGCGTTTGGGTTTGAATTTGACGGAGAAACAGCTTTGAAGATCGGGTAACTTATGAACACTTTTCAAGCACTTTTTTTATCTCCGAAATTTCTCTATTGTTTTTCGTAACTCTATTTTTTCAATACAAATACATTCAATACTTGTACAACCATGTTCACAATTTTTTTTTGAATTTCTTTTCAAAATTTTTTTCGAAATTTTTTTTCAAATACTTACTCCGGCACTTCACGAACGTCCGTACTCCTTGATTTTAGCTAGCTCTGAAACCAAATGATACGAACTCATCTCGTGGGTTGTGATTCGAGTCGTAGATGTGCCCGATCGTAAAATGGATAAGCTTCATTCAATTCAAAGTTTGAAGGAATTTGGCTAAATGAATTGATGATGGAAATGACTAAGTGAATGATGGTGAAAATTCAGCCAAGGTTTGAAGTAAACAAATCAGAATGTTGGATAGAACGGATAGTTGAGCTTAAGGACAAGAGTGAACCAATACTATTAAGAGTATTGACCCGAAACCTATAAATCACTTAAGATGTTGGAAAAGAAACAAAGGACCTTAACCCGCTAACTATAGAGAGTTAGGAACCAAAGGCATAAAAAACGCTAAACGCCACACTCCAATTTGAGTGATAAGTTCAAAGAAACAAGGAAGACGCCACTAGCTATGCTAGATAAGTCAGCTTGAGACTTAAATGAATTTAGAGAGTTGAATAAACTCATAAATGAATTAAAATTCATAAAATGCAAAAGTGTATTGTCTAACCAAAATAATTTCTTCTTACAATCTATTTAGGGGCATTATTATGACTACTCAAATGCCTATCTGTGGTCTTTATCCTTCAACATTTAAGTAAACTTATTAAAATATTTAAATTCAGTTATAACTCTTAATGGACTGCCAAAGAGTCATGTCCTTTCACTTGATTCGTGCATAGTTGAAAAGCCATGCTTTTTCACTTGATGAAGGCTTAATGGTCCTTTAAATGTTCTGCTTGATGTCCCTTCATTTTCCCCTTAACCAAATGCCTTCATGCTTGTGTACTTATCTCTTTAATTGGCACCGTAACTAGCTTTGAGTACATGAAACTGATCAGACTTGAAGAGTCACTCTTGGTCTATTTGAAAAGTCACTGTAATGAGCTTTGAGTGCTTCAATATCCCCCAAAAAGGCTCCAAATATGCACCAGCAATTAAGTGACCAAATGCACACTCTTTTATGCCAAAACTAGACAGCCAATTGAATGTGACAGTAGTTGATTCTTCTTGGCAAACGAACAGCCCTATTGTAGCTTTAAATATGTGACCAGCCTTTTGGACTTTCCTACAACAATCACACAATCAATTTATTTAAGAAAAATTAAACACACTATAACTTATGCATTAAAAAGTAATAGCCAAATTAAATATAAACAAATTCAAACATATTTAACAACTAAGATGCTTAAATGCTTGGTTTAATTAAGATATAAACTAAATGAACAATGAATTACTTAATGCATGACTTCATTAAAATATGCAAACTTTAACTAACATGGGAGTTGCATAATGCATGACATAATTTATGATGCAATCTTAACTAACATGAGAGTAACATATTGCATGACTTTATTAAATGCAGAACACATAATGCATGTCATAATTAAAAAATGTAGATCAATAATGCAAGACATTAATTAAAGATGCATTTAATAGACAAGACATAATTAAAGGCTCATATTATAATAACTAAAGTAACTAAAATAAATAAATCAAAGTCCTTATTCCAGCAACCAAATTGACAAACTAAAATTAAAAGCTTCATTTTGCACTTGGGCCCCTCGAGTTTGGGCCAATCTCGATGGCATCGAGTTGTGTCGTAACATGATGCGGCTGGGATCGCATCACTTATAGCACACACGTCCAAAGTTTGGATATGATGAATCAATCCAACATTATCAAAAGATTTTTCAACGCAGAGCACATGTAGTAAACAATTCTTCATGCCTCTATTTGCAACAAAATTGTCAACTACAAGCAGAGAATAACAGTTAACCAAAGCAAAATAAGGAGGTCTTTTGAAAGCTATGTCACTAGCCACTGTCTCAACAGCATGCAACTTTAATTATTGTATTTCAATATCATCGATGTATCTTACTGATACGAGTCACAAAGGCCCAATTCAAGCTCAAGAACATGATGGGCTCAAATTACCACAAGGCTCAAAAACGAGGTCAAAGGCCAGGAAAATGCGTATGAAACTAAATGGAACCATTCAAGACTTCATTAGCAAGGCCTTAGATGCGTAGACAAAGGAAAAAGAAAATCAAGATTCACTTTCTTGTTTTCAAGAAAATCAAGAAACTGAATCTTGTTCCAATTTTGCTGTTTTGAGCGATTTCAAGAATCAAGAAAATCAAGATTTCAAATCTTGGAAATCTTGGCCCAAGAAACCGAATCTTACAACTAAAGCGCATTGGATCTATGTTACGAGCATCAACAAGCCAATTTCAGGAGATAACAGATTACAAGCCCAAGTTCTTGAAGATACGACCCAATAAGATGTTCCAAGCCCAACCAAGAAGTTTCAATTAGACTTAGTTGAAAATCAGGCCAAATTGTCAAAGTGGCCCAATTTGTAAGATTTTAATTCTTTAAATACTTAGTTTTAATTTTTAGACTTTATGAATACATTCCTATGTAAAAATTCAGCCCAAGAGGCCCATTAAAAGCCTTGGTCGAATTTCCCTTGAAGTTAATAATTAGGGTTTTTTTTTAGATTTCCTAGTAGGGTTAGGAAAATAGTCAAAAGGCTTATAATATGGCTTGGCCGGCCACCCTTAGCAATCAATTAGAATGAAATCAGATTTTTGTTGAATGAGAATTCTCTTTAAGTTTCTCCAAGAATTTTCTCTTGGGTTTTCTTTAGAAGTAGTTTTAACAATCTTTTAGATTGTGGGAGCCATCTTTAGCCTTCCTCTTCTCGTGTTTCTACATTGGAGGGTAGATTGGAGCCGATTGAAGGGACTTGTGAAATCTTTCTTGATTTCAAGGCTTCTTAGGACTTTCTTTCTCTTTCTTGATGTTTATTCCTCTTTAATTTTTTCTGCTTGTGCCGAATTATTGGTTCACTTGTTTTATTGTTCTTGTTGTGTTTCAACCATTCCAAACTTCAAGATCTATTTTTGCAACATTCTTTGGCATCAAGAAACGTTCTTTATTCATATTTTCCAGATTTCTTGCCGCCCAAGTATTCTATTTTCTATCTCGATTTGGGTTTCTTGATCTTTGAGGTTAATTTTCTATTTTCTATTTTCGTTTCAGCCCAAGTGTTTATAGCTCTCGTTGGACTTTCCCGTGACTTGACAACTCGATCTTGGTCCGCGCGCAATCCTCTATCACTTGGTACCAGATTTTGGTCGTTTTGGGTGTTCTTAGTTGATTTCTAAACTGATTTTCTTTAAAAAAACAGCATATAGCAGTTTTTATCCAGAAAAATTTTTGAAAAAAATTCATTTGAGTGGGTAAACGTTGTCTGATTGGTCTGAAATTTTATATGCATATTTTTTGCACTGTGATAGAATATTAAAAAATATCTTCCGCAAAAAAAATCAGTAGAAAAAGTCAAAAAAATAGATAAAGATGAAATCAAATAAAAATTAAAAAAATAATCAGCGGGTTGAGTTTAGTGCTGAAACTTTCCAGATCAAATATAAAATATTTAAGGACATTCCAGTTTAAATTTCATGATTTTTGGAGATCGGGAACACCTCGAACGAAGTTGTCAAGTTACTTCGCAGTTTTTCAGGTTTTTTGGGTATTAGCAATTTTTATTGATTCTTAGCTGTAGGATTTCATTTGTTGTTCTTTTATTCTTCCTTTACACTATCTAACACCTTCTTATTTCTTGTGTTAGTAGAATTTAAAAGGGTGCACAATTCTTCCTCGGTGCGACACAAATCAATTGGTGTCTCGTTACTTTTTGGACTTTTAGTGCAAATTAGGATTCTTTGGTAGTTACGGTTCATACACTTTCTAATTGATTGATATAGACTCTACTAAAGAACTCACAAGACTAAATTCTACCTTTTTGAGAATTTAATTTTCATTTTTGAGTGTTGAGTGTTTGTTTTGCATGTATTCCCAAAGAAAAAAAATGTCTAGAATTGGTCAAGTTGATGATGACCATAATGATGTCCATGATAAATTTAAAGAGATCCAACAACAGTTGGACGAACAGGCTGCTGCACTCAAACAAACAAATGCCATACTTTGAACATTGACTGCTACTATCAATGAGATGCGATTGGATCAAGAGCCTCAGTATCGGGGTCCAATTAAAGATGACGTGGATAACCAGCCTCGTGCTCATAGGCACGCTCCTAGACGTGTCCCTAGAGCTGACTATGAATGTCATGATCGTGGATAGCCCTTTTTGGCAAAACCAAAATTCACAATTCTTCAATTTCGTGGTAAGAATGATCTAGAAGCTTATTGTGAATGGGAATCTAAAATTGAGCTTATGTTTCGCTATTATAAATGTCCGGATGATGAAAAAGTATCGTTAACAACACTAGAATTTTCAGATTATGCATTAAGTTGGTGGACTCAACTTGGGGTAAATAGTCATAGGAATTATGAACGTGAGATTACGACATGGGATGAGTTGAAACAAGTCATGCGTAAAAGATTTATTCCGCCTCATTACTATAGAGAGTTTAAAACAAAACTTAGACGACTTGTTCAAGGTAGTAGGACGGTAGATGAATACTTTAAGGAGATGGAAATGCTCATTCAGAGAGCTAATGTAGAGGAGGAGGATGAAACAACTATGGTTTGATTTATTGATGGTTTAAATAGGCCAATTGCTAATACATTAAGGGTACAAACATACATTGATTTAGAAGAAGCAGTTCATAAAGCCATTGAGATCGAACAACAATTAAAGGAACAAAGGGCTAGTTCCTTCTCTACTTCACAATATTATCAAGATAACACTTCCAATTCTGATTTTAAATGTTCAAAACCACCTTTTGTTACTAATAAGTTTTCTTTGAGTAGTGGTAATAAACAATTAGATTCGAAGAAAGGGGCTCCTATTAAAACGCAAACACCTTCTAAGCAGCCCAATTTAGGTGATTCGAATGTAAAAAAGACTCGTGAAATTGAATTTTTTAAGTGCAAAGGGCGTGGTCATTATAGTAGAGAATGCCCTAACATGAGATTTCTTCTTATGAAAGATAATGGTGAGTACACTTCAGACTCCAATAAAACAGATCCAGAAATGCCCGAACTTGTGGATGATAGTGCTAATGAAGAAGAGTTGGTTGAACCACCAAAAGAAGGGGACTTTACCGATTTTCAATGCCTTGTAGTCCGCCGCACCCTTAACATCCAAGTGAGAGACGATTTGGATAACTAAAGGACCAACATTTTCCATTCTAGCTATTTTATAAAAGGTAACTTATGTTCACTTATTATTGATAGTGGGAGTTATTCGAATGTAGTTAGCAGTTATTTGGTGGATTCCTTACAGTTACCTTGTACCAAGCACCCTAAGCCGTATCACCTTCAGTGGCTTAATGAATGCTCGGAAGTTAAAGTTACAAAATAGTCATTGATCACTTTTAAGCTCGGGAATTACGAGGATGAGGTATGGTGTGATGTGGCCCCAATGCATGCGGCACACTTGCTCCTTGGACGGCCTTGGCAATTTGATCGTGATGTTACACACCAAGGTAAGCTCAATAGATACTCTCTTATGTTTAAAGTCTGAAAATTCACTTTTGCTCCTTTAAATCCGAATGATGTATATAAAGATCAATTGAAAATGATGAAATTTTGGAAGGGGGTGAGGGAGAAAGGACAAATAAAAAAGATAGAGAGAAAAGAGGGTAGTAGTGAAAAAAGTAAAAATTTAAATGGCCCAAAGGTGAGTGAATCCGCAAGTGGTAAAACTAGAGTGAAAATTTTATTTGCAACAAAAAAAGATGTGCGGAGAGCCCTACTCAATAAACAGCCTTGTATCCTTATGAGGTTTAGGCAAAATTATTTATCTCTATCTAACATTAATGAAAATTTTCCTTGTGTGTTTCAATGTCTTTTGCAGGATTATGTGGATGTTTTTAGTGAGGCCCCTAACGGTTTACCACCTTTACTTGGGATAGAACACCAAATTGACTTAGTACCCAGAGCTTCAATTACAAATCGACCAGCCTATAGAAGCAATCCCAAGGAGACAAAGGAATTGCAAAGGCAAGTTGAAGATTTATTGACAAAGTGTACATTCGTGAAAGCTTAAGCCCTTGTGTCATTCCTGTCTTACTGGTACCTAAGAAAGATGGTACGTATCGAATGTGTGTTTATTGTCGTCCAATCAACAAAATAACGGTAAAGTATAGACATCTTTTTCCTCGACTTGATGACATGCTTGATGAATTACATGGTTCAACTATATTCACTAAAATTGATTTAAAAAGCGATTATCATCAAATTTGAATGAGGGAAGGGGATGAATGGAAAACAACCTTTAAAACAAAATTTGGATTATATGAATGGTTAGTTATGCCTTTCGGCCTTACTAATGCACCGAGTACATTCATGAGATTAATGAATCACGTTTTAAGGCCTCACTTGGGTAAATTTGTGGTAGTTTACTTTGATGACATTTTAATTTACTCAACAACATTAAATGATCATGTTTTCCATGTTAGAACGGTTTTAGACATTCTAAGATTTGAAAAATTGTTTGCCAACCTTGATAAATGCACATTTTGCTGTGATAAGCTAATATTTTTAGGTTTCATAGTTAGTGCTCGAGGTATTCATGTCGATGAGGACAAAGTTAAGGCAATCCAAGAGTGGCCAACTCCTAAATCGATAACTGAGGTGAGATCTTTCCATGGTTTAGCTAGTTTTTATAGACGATTTGTGAAAGATTTCTCCACTACTGTTGCCCTATTAACAGAAGTTATTAAAAAATTCGTGGGCTTCAAATGGGGTGAAACTCAAGAAAAGGCTTTTCAAACCCTAAAAGCTAAGTTATGTTCTGCTCCACTTCTTAAATTACCTGATTTTACTAACACTTTTGAACTTGAGTGTGATGCTTCAGGAATTGGCATTGGCGCCGTTTTAATGCAAGATAAGCAACCAATTGCTTATTTTAGTGAAAAGTTCAATGGTGCACAATTAAATTACTCAACTTATGATAAAGAACTTTTGGCATTGGTTCGTGCACTTCAAGTATGGCAACATTACTTGCTGCCTAATGAATTTGTAATTCAGACAGACCATGAATCCCTTAAATGGTTAAAGGGACAAGGTAAGTTAAGTAAACGGCATCCCCGATGGGTGGAATTTAGTGAAACATTCCCTTATGTGATAAAATATAAAACAGGTAAAGATAATGTAGTTGCGGATGCTTTGTCTAGACGATATGCTTTAATAACTACATTAAATGCTAAAGTATTAGGGTTTGAACATATTAAAGAGTTATATACTGATGATGCTGATTTCGGCCATATCTATAGTAATTGTGGAAATACTACTTTTGAGGAGTTTTACCTTGTAGATGGATTTCTTTTTCGTGTAAACAGGTTGTGCATACCAAATTGTTCCATGCGAGACTTATTGATTCATGAGGCCCATAGTGGGGGTTTAATTGGACATTTTGGATTGACCAAAACACTTGACATCTTGCAAGAACACTTCCATTGGCCACATATGAAAAAGGATGTTGCAAAGGTATGTTCTAAGTGCATCACATGTAAACAAGCGAAATCTAAGGTAATGCCTCACGGCCTTTACACTCCTTTGTCGATTCCTACTTCACCATGGGTAGACTTATCCATGGATTTTATTCTAGGTTTGCCATGAACTAAGAAAGGAAGAGATAGTATATTTGTTGTTGTTGACAGGTTTTCCAAGATGGCACATTTTATTCCTTATTACAAAACAGATGATGCTACACATGTGGCAGACTTATTTTTTAAAGATGTGGTAGGACTTCATGGCATCCCTAAAATAATTATTTCCGACAAAGATGTCAAATTCCTTAGCCACTTTTGGAAGGTATTGTAGGGTAAGCTTGGTACGAAATTACTGTATTCAACTATATGTCACCCCCAAATCGATGGCCAAAATGAGGTAGTCAATCGAATTTTAGGAGCCTTATTACGATCTGTTGTGGGAAAGAACATCAAAAATTGGGAAGAATGTTTTCCATTTGTTGAATTTGCATATAATAGTCTATTCATTCTACAACTGGCTATTCACCATTTGAACTTGTTTATGGTTTTAATCCACTAACAGTACTTGACCTTGCACCATTACCACTTGAACATATTGTTAATTTAGATGGCGAACAGAAAGTTGAGCTGGTGAAATCCTTACACGAGAAAGCTAGGCAACGAATAGCCAAAACAAATGACATCAACACCAACAAAGCAAATAAGGGGCACAAACGGGTTGTCTTTGAACCCGCAGATTGGGTTTGGGTCCATATGAGGAAAGAATGATTTCCTACAAAAAGAAAGACCAAGTTGGACCCAAGAGGCGATGGGCCTTTCAAAGTACCCGAGCGGATCAATGATAATACATACAAAATTGATCTACCTGGTGAGTACAATGTAAGTTCTACTTTCAATGTAGAGATTCACTTTCTTGTTTTTAAGAAAATCAAGAAACCGAATCTTGGTCCAATTTTGCTATTTTGAGCGATTTCAAGAATCAAGAAAATCAAGATTTCAAGTCTTGGAAATCTTGGCCCAAGAAACCGAATCTTGCAGCTAAAGCGCATTGGATCTCAGTTACGAGCATCAACAAGCCAATTTCGGGAGAGAACAGATTACAAGCCCAAGTTCTTGAAGATACGACCCAATAAAATGTTCCAAGCCCAACCAAGAAGTTTAAATTAGACTTAGTTGAAAATCAGGGCAAATTGTCAAAGTGGCCCAATTTGTAAGATTTTAATTCTTTAAATACTTAGTTTTAATTTTTAGACTTTAAGAATAAATTCCGATGTAAAAATTCAGCCCAAGATGCCCATTAAAAGCCTTGGCCGAATTTCCCTTGAAGTTAATAATTAGGGTTTTTTAGTTTTCCTAGTAGAGCTAGGGAAATAGTTAAAAGGCCTATAATATGGCTTGGCCGGCCACCCTTAGCAATCAATTAGAATGAAATCAGATTTTTGTTGAATGAGAATTCTCTTTGAGTTTCTCAAAGAATGTTCTCTTGAGTTTTCTTTAGAAGTAGTTTTAACAATCTTTTAGATTGTGGGAGCCATCTTCAGCCTTCTTCTTCCCGTGTTTCTATATTGGAGGGTAGATTGGAGCCGATTGAAGGGATTTGTGAAATCTTTCTTGATTTCAAGGCTTCTTAGGACTTTCTTTATCTTTCTTGTTGTTTATTCCTCTTTAATTTTTTCTGCTTGTGCCGAATTATTGGTTCACTTGTTTTATTGTTCTTGTTGCGTTTCAGCCATTCTAAACTTCAAAATCTATTTTTGCAACATTCTTTGGTATCAAGAAACGTCTTTTATTCATATTTTCCAGATTTCTTGCCGCCCAAATATTCTATTTTCTATCTCGATTTGGGTTTCTTGATCTTTGAGGTTAATTTTGTGTTTTCTATTTCCATTTCAGCCCAAGTGTTTATAGCTCTCGTTAGACTTTCCCGTGACTTGAGAACTCGATCTTGGTCCGCGCGCGATCCTCTATCACTTACCATATCATGATGAATCAAGAATTTAGTAACCAGCAACATAGATTGAACAAGGGTCAATTTTAAGTTATAAATAGAATCTTTAAATTTCGTTTCCTTAGCCAAAGGCCAAGCATCAAGCAAACATAAATTGGTCGCACAAAATTTAGGATGCTTGAGTTCCCCACATATCGGCCTAAAACAACAAATTCCAGGATTGAACACACAAGCTTGGTCACTTGATTCAACATGCAACAAGATTTTCTTGATTTCCAATGTCCCACTCAGGTTAATAAAAGAAGATGTGATCAAACAATCATTCAAACAATCATAAAACTCAAGTCTCACTCATTCAAACTTACTCAAACATGCAAAATTTATACAACAAGGCAGATCCGTCACACTATCTTCACGTTCATATGAACTAAGCACTTTGCATAGCAACCTTTTATTACACAAGCTCAAAATATATTCATGATGATTGAATCTCACTTCATCCACATACTGATCGACGTAACAATTATCATTAGCAAAATTTTCCTTGCCATCATTAAAATCGACCACATCAAGGTATAGTTCTTTTCCAAAACCCACGTCATAAGCAATGTCTTTACTATGAATCGAATAGGGTTGTTTAAAGGATATAGAAACCTCACCTTGCTTACCTTTAGGCATAGATGGACTAGGGTCGTTCAGAATGTTACCTTCTCCACCCAATGTGAACCGTCTCTCCTTTGGGAGGTAAAGTAGATGAAACTTATTAATCAATTCTTTAGAAACCTAAAAAGAAACAACACGAGGAAAACTCACGTGTTGGTTAGTGGAAACATTCTTCACTTGTTCTCGCTCACTATCTTCTTTTTCTTTTGTTTCTTTTTCTAACTCATTTTCAAACTCTCTTTCATTTTCTTTTTCAATTTCTTTTTCTTTCATCTCTTTTTTTCTTCTCTCGAGTTCATTTAGGATCCGTTCATTTTCTCTCATTATCATCTCTTCTCTCTCTTTTCCTTTTATTTCTTTTTCTTTTTACCTCATTCTTTCATTACAATATGAAGATGATACAAATGAATCATAATGATAAGTTTTTCGACGGAAAGAAGGGAAAGAATCTACATATGAACCAAGTGCAACTCATCGTGAATATTTCTCCGTGGATGATTGTCTTGACGCACTTGACGAGATATTTCTACTTTCTTGTGTAACATCTCGGAAGTTCTCAAACTCAAATTTTTTTCTCTTTCTACTCGAATTCCTCAATGAGTAGGAATCACAGTATAGATCTTTTCTCGGGTAGTCATGGGATCTTTGTCTTCGTGATGGTCTTGACTCCTTTTTCTGACTTGGTGAAATTTGCTCACGTCGGGCTAGTTCATTCATTCGCTTCAATCATTCTTTTACAGGTTCTAATTTTCTATCGAGTAATTGGCCCATCTCTTTCACCAAATCGTAAAATTCAAATGTTGAATACTCTTCTCGAAACATGATTTTATTGCACAAAACCTCACTAGTCACTTGGAAAGAAAAGAAAAAATTTAGCACTCACACTCGTGTTTGCACTCTTTTTAGGCTTTTTCTAATCACTCTAATGCACTCACTCACTCTTTGCCTTTTACCACTCGATCTTTCTGTCGTAATTTTGTATTTCATCTTGTTTAGACTTACTTGCTACTTTTAGGGTCAGTTTCAAAGTGGTTAATAAGGGTGATAATGTATTGGGTCTAAGGTAGGCTAAAATAATGAAATTTCAATTTTAATGTGGCGTTGGAGAGGGTAGTAATTGATAGTATGGAACTCACTTGATCGGGATTACAAAGGGATGAATAAACAAGAACTCAACAATTCACCCCTTTTTTTATACTCAAAATTTTTTTTTAACTTTGTATACTTCTTTTTTTTTACTTCAAATACAATTTAATGATTACAAAAGAACTTTGAATACAACTTGAAAAAAAATTTAATTCGAACCTTTTTTTTACGAACCTACTTCAAAATTGCTACAAATGTCGGCACTCCTCATTTTAATAGCTCTGATACCAAATGACGTGACCCGGCTCGATAGGTTGAGTCGAGTCTATGTAAGTTGCCTGATCGTCAATGAGAAGTTTCGTTCGGTATTGTGAGAAAGTTGTATTTTGGCTAAATATAGAGGTATATGATGAAATAGGTTCAAAAGGCTAAAAGATAGATAGGATAAGTCGGCTAAAAAGAAATAAAAGATGAAAGATAATTGGATGGGCTCAGTTTAAAAAATAAAGAAAGATAAATAAGATAGATAATGGAAATGGATAGCGAAATTAAACGTCAAGAGCAATTCAACACTATAAAGAGTGTCACCCCAGTTCTTATATTGTTTAAGGAGGAAATATGGTTTGGTAGAAGGATAGGTGAACGCCACACCAAAGGGTTGGTGATAAGTTCAAGAATGAGTTCGGATTGACGCCACTAGCACGCTAGATAAGTCACTCGAGACTCACACGAAATAGAGAGGAAGAAACCTCACAAGAACAAATGTTCATTCAATAAAATGGCAAAAGTTCCTCCTCTAGTTTACAAAGCAACTATTTATAAGCCTAATATGCCTATTGATATTTGACATCTATGATGTTCACACTAACTTAAATTCTGTTCACATTTGTATTTAAAATGTTCACACAAAAGCATTAAAATTTGGTTGATGCTTGAAGATGGTGCATGAATTGACCGAACCATCATGTTGCTTCACTTGATGCATTTATGCATACTTGTCCCAAGTATTTATCTTCCAATTGTCCATAAATATGGTCCATGAATCTTCAAATACATGAACAATCAGCATCTTCCTCTTGCATGATTGTCCCAAATGCATGTGTCCCTTTGAATGTCATCCATTGAACCTCAAATATGCATGCACCTTGCATTAACTCCTCTCTGTGCGTTCGGCTGAACCTAAACACACATTAAACACACTAAATCAAACATGAATTCAGCTGAACCTTAATAAAACATCATCTAGACATATTGATTAACATGTTAACTAAATTAAAACACATTTAATTATGGACTATCTAGTATATTAAATTTGGCTCGCTCAAAACAAGTGAAAATAATTAATGAACTAAATTGAGCTAGGATATTCAGTCATGAGCTGTAAAAAATTAAATAAAATAAAACTAATACTTATTTTATTATAATGATAAAAGAAATGAGCTGAAACTAAGCTAGGTTGAGCACAAACGAGCTTAAATAAGCTCAAGTGAGCTGATTCGAGCTGAATGGAGCTCGGGGAGCTGAAGATGAGCTAAAATCAGCTTGCACTAAGGCGCAAGGAGTCTTTAAGGTGCTGGCCCAAGCTTCTCCATCAACATCGAGCTAGTTTTCACTCCAAAGTTGAATGAATAAAGCTGAAACAACTTATTGAAGGTGCCTAGTTCGAGCTCAAGTCATGGGTCCTTTAGGGACCTTGATGGGATCTGAATTAGAACTTGTTGAGCTCCGGGGCATGGTCATGTCACAACCTAGATTCAAAAGGGGGATACTACCAACGATTTTGCGACACCAAGAAGCCAATGTTGTGCCATCCCATCCAGTCCTAAAGACCAAGCAATCTACCAATGAAGTTATGACACCAGCTATAGGGTGTTGCAACACCAGTTTGATGAGGCCCATATGATTGTCAGGGTGCTTTTGTTTGTACAATCTTATTTATTACACATCTTGTAATTGACCTAATTTGGTCATACAACATAAACACTATAAAAGTTAGCTCAAAAGACCTAATCAGGAGGTTCTAATTTCCACTTTAAGTTCTTTAATTGGATTAGTTAGGATTTTAGTTAGATTTTAATTTTCTTTTCATTTGTTAATCATTTAGTTAATTTTAATAGCAATTTTGTTTCTTTTTTCTTTTACTCACTTTTTCTATTATTTTCTTTTTCGCCAAATCAAAGGTCAACATCATTCATGGGTTCAAGAATCCAAGCTTTGATTTAAGATTTTTGGATTCTGAGCATTTTTCTCCCTTCTCTTTATTTTTACATTTATTTGAATGAGTGAGAATCGAGTAAGAGAGATTGCATCTAGAATGGCCATGAACTAAAACCCTAAGAAGGTTGATGAGCTGGGGTGGGAGTGATTGGTTTGGGCTAAGGTTTCGACACTAGTTAGCTTGATTAAGATAAGTGAATTAAACCCTAGGAAGTAACTTAGGTAGATGAGCCAAAAGGATAGTTTGCTTAGCACCAACTTAATCTAACTCAGTTTAATTTATTAAGTCAAAAGATAAGTAAATTAAGTCAATCAATTAATCTAGTTATAGGCCGAATGGTATTAATTAGGTTTATTGTTAGCTAATTAGTAAAACCCTAGATTTAAGTTAATCATGAACATAAAAGTGAGTCATCCTTTTGTTTTCTTATATTGATTGTGATTTTGGTGTTTAGCTTTTATATACATTAGCTTTGTTTCATGATTCATCTCTCTATTATTCTGCAATAATATGATTAGTATGTAAGTAGCTATTTAGACTTATTTAGTGTGTGATTTGTTCCATTAATAATGTTTGAACAAACCTCTTTAGGTATGATCCTCGAAAAACTTCCAAAGTGTTTCGTTTTAATTATAAACTATATTAAAATTTGACTTGTACACTTGTAGACATTGTAACACCCCTTACCCGTATTCGACACCAGAATAGGGTACGAGGCATTACTAGAACACATACACTTATAAACATGTTAAACCGAATTATAAAATTTCATTCAAATTTAAACTCTTCAAATTTTTAACATGATTTTAAAAATCTTCACGTTATAACTTCAAAATACTATATTTGTGACAAATAGGGCATCTGGGACCCAATACATACTCATACAATCCAATACTTTATTTCCATTTCATTTAATTCACGATTCTCATGTTCACTATTCAATTCAATATACATTTCAGTACCACAATAATTTATTTAATTCACATACAGTTCAATTTCATAAAGTTAAATACTAATACTTATTTATCGTTTAACTTAACGTCCCCTTTTTGTGTTATTTTACACTTCAAGCATGAACTTAGTATTTCGTTTCTTTTCCATTCTCTTTCCTATACGTATCACACAAGACATAAATATATCATTCAACCATAGTCACAAGCTTATGCATTTAACCACAGTCTTTTTCGAATTGATCCAATGATAAGTCATTTCATAAGAAATTGCATAATCTAAACCATACCACTTTTTAGTGAGCGCTAGCGTATTTTCACTTAAATACTTTCCAATTCAATGCATTATATAAATAATCATAATACCATTCAACCATTAGCTTGGCACTTGCCTAAGCATCAAGCAAGAATACTGGTTAGGATACTTGTACACATTACATATAAACTCACCATGCATAATTTTCTTGTATCAATATAATAAATATAATCATACATTTACATGTCATGATACTTATCATTCTCTTATCGTTTCTTCAGAGGCATATATCATTCATTTCATTATTTCGATATTTCATGTACCATCATTTTCATGAATTTCGCATACATACCGGTAATAGTTCATTTCAAACTCATGTTATCTCACTTCAGAACTTTACCCGTTATATCATTTAAATATCAATGGTTACATTTATTTTAGATCAATACCAATAATAATCTTTCAATCTTTCAATTCAACCACATAAGTCTTTTACCGTTTCTTTATGTATCGAAGAACGACTTACGGATATGAGTACATCGTTTTCAGAAGCCCAAAGGCTGAACTTAAGCTCATGAGAGCTAAATAGATAATAAACACAAAAGTCCGCAACAAATGTTGAACCTCAGTTTACTTGGGTAATTTGCCGTCAATTTATCCTTTGGCACAGAACGATTGTACTCAATCCCGCGTTCAATCCAAACTGGGTTTTAAATTCGATAATATATTTCCAATAATGATTCAATTCCATGTTTTCTATTACCCTTATTATTTACAAAATTTATCTTATTGAATTTCTTGGAAATTCGATGGATTTTCAGAGGTACACTTTTAGTGTACAAATCCGGGTCCGTCAATTCATATTCATGTGCGCACATTTCCATTTCAAAGAGCACACTCCCGCGAACCTCATCCTTGCAGCGGGATTACCAGTCCAGACTACATCCCCTGCAAGAGAGCACACTCCCGTGAACCTTATTCCTTACAGTGGGATTACCAGTCCAGGCTAAATCCCCTGTAATATAAACTCATAGAGTATTGTCGGGATTACCAGTCCAGGCTAAATCCCCTGCAACGACAATTACTCTAATGAGCTTGGATTTGAATTACCAGTCCAGGCTAAATTCAGACCCTAATTCAGATTACCCGTCCGGGCTAAATCCATTTTTCACATATTCTTCGGGAGGGCTATATCAAGATCACCCGTCCAGGCTAGATCTTTTTCACACATATTCTTCAGGAGGGCTATATCAGGATAGGATCACCTGTCCGGGCTAGATCCTTTTTACTGTCAATTCCTTTTCAGAGATCTATCGAATTTTCCTTCCATTCAACTGGGATTTCTTCCCCTTTTTATCAAATATATCAATGTTCTATAAATTTTCATACAATGAACATTCAAATCATATTCACATCAATAACAAACATTTCTGACATTTAAGAATATAATTCAAGTTACACGAACTTACCAGGCTAAATTGCAAAAAAACCAAAATTCAGGGACATTTTGGTAATTTTCCATTTTCCTCAAATTTCCACTCAATCTTGATCTAAATTGATATTTCATTCAATTTATTAATTTAAATGATAAAATAATTCATTTCATGCAATTTGGTCATTTTTGACATTTTTATAAAATTTCCCTTAAAATTTTACTTTTATTTAATTTAGTCCCTGAACCTAAAACATGTAAATTAGCTATTTTAAAGTAAACTCATATTAGCTGAATATTCACATATATTTTTCCTCCTCCTCCACTCCATTCCACATCCTTAATGTATAAAACATGCTTATATGTAACATTATCTATAATTTCACCATTTATTTATATATTCATTCAAAGCTGTCCACTTGAGTAATAATCACTAAATTATTCATATCTTGAGATACGGAACTCCAAATTAAGATCAGCTAATTTTCTCTGAAACTAGACTCACATATCTTCTTACTATAAAATTTTCAAAATTTTTAGTTTAGCCAATAAGTACAGTTTATTCTTTAAAATCATCCCTGTTCTGCTATCTGACAGTTTCGACCCTTCTTCACTAAAAATTAATTATCTCCTTTTACGGGATTCGGATGATGTTCATGTTTCTTTATCTTGAAAATAGACTCATTTAATATTTTAAACATATAAATTTAAGCCCATATTTATTTTTATTCAATTTTTAATGATTTTTGAAAGTCAGAACAGGAGAACCCAAAATCATTCTGACCTTGTCTCACATACTTTATTATATCTCATTATTTACAATTCCATTGCTTACACTGTTTCTTTTATTAGAAACTAAACTCAATAAGCTTTAATTTCATTTTTTTTCACCCTCTAATTCGATTTCCCCAATTTATAGTTATTTTTCAAAGTTAGCCTATTGCTGCTGTCCATAACTGTTTTAGTGCAAAATGTTGATTACTAAATTTATAACACCCTTATTCCCTTTCTCTATAGTATTTCTCATCACTTTCTCTTATTTTTCTTCACTAACATATCAAGAACATAGAACCTTATATAATAAAATCCTACAATAACATCAATTTCATACTTTTTCAATAATATCAAACTCAAAAATATATTGAAAACTCGATGTTCTTACCTTGCTCTATTGATTTCAATCTTTAGCTTGATTTTCTCTCTCCTCCAGCCTCGATTTCTTTAATCTAACTTGATATTCTAGCTCCCCATAGTCTCCTTATGGATTTTCTCTCTTGGTGGTTATGGAAATTTCTTTGAATTTTAAGTGAAAATGGTGGATTTTTGGTAAAAAGGACCAAATTGTAAAGAAAAGAAAACTTTCTTTCTTTCTTCTTCTTCTCACGTTGGTGCATGGGAAAGATGATGAATTCTCTTCATCTTTCCTCCCTTTTATATTAATCATTTAATAATAAAATAATACTAAAAATCTTAATAAAATATTAATTAAATAACATTTATCTAATTATTTAATTAAAAATATCACCAACATCATCATTACCTTCTAGAATTCTCTCTCTCTCTAATTGACCATTTTGCCCTTTATAATCTTTTAAAATTTCATCCTTCAGTCATCACTTAATTTGGTAAAATTACGATTTAGTCCCTCAAAATTCTTCACCTTTTTCAATTTGGTCCTAATCCATCCAATTTACTTAGTTTCTAGATCATTTCACTCTTAAAATATTTACACCATTGGTCCTTCAAATTTTTCATATTTATACCTTAACCCCTCAGATTTTGAGTATTTACTCTTGGGGAACAAAACTTTTCTCACTTTTGCGATTTAATCCATTCTTGAACTAATATGTCATAATATACTTTCCAATGTTGACATAACTCCAAAAATTCTCCTTTTTGTCACTTTATTTCCTTATTTATTATGTCAAAGATAATATCTCACTGTAAAATTTTTGGGGTATTACAGACACTGCACTTAACTTAGATATTCGATTGCATTTCCTTAAGCCTTGGCCACTCACGTTGGGGTGTAATCATTATACCAATCAAAAGACTACCACGTAAACATTTCGTTTAGTGACCAATGTTGAATAGTCAATATGCCCTATGGCGCAGTGGAAAAATATTTCGGCGATCATCAACTATGGATCCATGTACGATGAACGAATCGAGTTGGAATAAGTCTCGAAAATATACCTTTTCAAAACTAAATAAGTGACGAGCAACATTGTTGATAGGATCCCTTTTGGAGATGTCGATTCCAAGCCGTAACAATAACGTCTCGGCCTTTACGTAATCCACCCAACCAAAGAACGAACAGCAAAGTTCTCTTGAACTTTTTAGAGAGAATTTTCAAGAATGGCTACTAGACCCTTTTGTATTAGTGTTTTGATAACCCTAACACATCAGGGATTCATATTCCATTTATTTTTTTCTTTGATGTCACATATCAAGAAAAAACAAGATTATTCCCTTATTTTTAGAGAAACAAATGGAAAGTCAGAATAAAAAATATTCTTTCCAAAACAATATAAATTTCTATGTCCTTTCATATTTTGACCGAAATTATTATAACTGTTTATATTAATAATTTCAGTAAGGCATAATTGCAAAAAAAGCCCTCAACCTTTGGGGGCTTTTGGATACATGCCCCTAACCTTTTTTTCCTAATTTCGGCCCTCAATGTAATGGATTTTTTAGACATCAACCCAGTTGAAACGGTAACCGTCAACTGACAATTAGTCAATAGCCGATCAAAAAATTGGTTTATGTGGCGTTCTAGTTGACTGATGATATGGCAAACATTTAAATAATAATGTTGACATGGCAAAAAATTAAACAAATTTAATAAACATGAAACAAAAAAACCCTAAATCCCCCAAATCATCTCAAACTCCCAAATTCGAAACTTTTTTCCCAAATTATAAAATCCCCAACTCATTAAATTCCCTAAATCGTGAAATCCCCAAATCCATAACATCTAAAATCTTCATTGAATCCCTAAAATCTTCAACAATCTCCTTTTTGAACCATTGATTGAGGGATTTTTCGACATCCTTAATCGCTTAGAACCAAATCGTGAAATCCCTCAGAACCAAATCATGAAATCCCTTAAAACCAAATTGTGAAATCCCTAATCTTTTCAGAAATTTTTATTTTTCTTCCTTATCGTCTGAAATCATGGATTCACATAGTTCGACTAGTCAGTCTAGGGGTTGGGTAATGTATAGTTCGAATGGTTCGAAGAAAAAATCGTCATATGCAAATATTGTTACTTCATCGCGGAAGGAGTATGTCTACGATGGACTAGCAATAAAATTTCACTGCAATAGGTTAGCTCCAAGAGACACTTCATGGAGTGATTTACATATGGGGAGGAGATTTAAATTAGACTTAGTTGAAAATCAGGCCAAATTTTTAAAGTGGCCCAATTTGTAAAATTTTAATTCTTTAAATACTTAGTTTTAATTTTTAGACTTTATGATTTAATTCCTATGTAAAAATCCAGCCCAAGCAGCCCATTAAAAGCCTTGGCCGAATTTCCCCTTTGAAGTTAATAATTAGGTTTTTTTTTTTAGTTTCCTAATAGGATTAGGAAAATAGTTAGATGGCCTATAATAAGGCTTGGCCAGTCACCTTATGAAAAACACATTGATTATACATTAAAGTTAAATTTTTTTTGAGTGAAAATTCTCTTTGAGTTTCTCCAAGAATTGTCTCTTGAGTTTTCTTTAGAAGTAGTTTTAACAATCTTTTTTATTGTGGGAGCCATCTTCAGCCTTCTTCTTGCCATTGTTCCACATTGGAGGGGAGATTAGAGCCGTTTGAAGGGAGTATTGAAATCTTTATCGATTTCAATGCTTCTTAGGACTTTTCTTTATTTTTCTTGCTGTTTATTTCTCTTTAATTTTTTTGCTTGTGCCGATTCATTGATTAAATTGTTTTAATCTCTCTTTAAATTTTTTTGCTTGAGTCGATCTATTAATTAACTTATTTTGATCTCTTTGTTGTGTTTCCAGCCATTATACTCTTCAAGAATCTGATCGGCACCCTTCTTGGCAGCAAGAAACGTTCCTTAGTCATCCTTTTTAATTGATCTTGACGTCCTATCATCCTAACTCTGATTCAATTTGTTTTGTAGGACTTTGAATTTAATTTGTTGTTTTTGGTGTTAGTCTTTTTCAGATTCGGCTATTTGGAGTCTCTCTTGAATTCAATTTCGTGTTCTTGCCTTCCAAGAATAGTTATTCATAAGTGTTTTTGATTCTTGGCTGATCCTTTATTGTTTTGGGTATTTTTGTTTCAGATCTAATTGATTCTAAGCTTAATTTTCTGTTTTGTTTCAGATCCAAGCGTTTAGTGTGTTCATAGGAGTTTCTCGTGACTTGACAACTCGATCTTGGTCCGCGCCTAACCTTCTATCAAAACCCATCCCAATCCAGCCAACAAACCACCCGTACCAACCCAACACACCATGTGGGGACAGAGTCAACCCACCCAACCCTCATACCAATATCGCAGCATAGCTGCCAGTAGTAATAATGCAGTAGAGCTGCTAGTAGTCAGAATGGCTAAGAGTCGTAAACAGGATAGCTATAAGCTATAAACAGAATGGCTAGAAGCCATAAGTGTAGTAATGTGATTGGCACAAAGCCATCAGTAGCAGTGATATGATCAGCACACAGCCATCAGTAATGGTAACATGATCGGCACAAAGCCATCAATGGCAGTGATATGATCAGCACACAGCCATCAGTAACATTGAAATGATCGGCACACAGCCATCGATAATGGTAATATGATCAGTACAAAGCCATTAGTAACGGTACTATGATCAGCACAAAGCCATCAGTAACAGTACTATGATCGACACAAAGCCATCAGTAGCATCGTAGCAAAGCTGCCAGCAACAGTATCGCAGCAAACCTGCCAATAATAGTATATGTGGCCAAGCCACCAGTAACAGTGATTGTGGCAGACCCACCAGTACAGTACTTCCTCCATAACAGTAACCCAACCCCATGCAATATGTCGTGTATGCAGAATGCCATGCTCAGAATCAGTCATTCAAATCATAGACAAATCAGTCATACCAAACACAGACAAATCAGTCATTTAACCACAGACAAAATAATCATTTGACCTCGAGGGGAAAAAATAGTCATTTACTCACCAGGGCATTACAATCATTTTACAGGGGTATTACAGTCATTTTACCCTACAGGAGCATTACGATCATTTTACCCTACAAGGGCATTACGGTCATTTTACCCTATAGGGGCATTACAGTCATTTTACCCTACAGGGGCATTACGACCATTTTACCCTACAGGGCATTACGACCATTTTACCCTACAGTGGCATTACGATCATTTTACCCATCAAGGGTATTTCGGTCATTTTACCCTTCGGGAGTATTTCGGTCCAGATATCGACCTCTCGAAAGGTCCGTGGTTGCCTCGAACCACTCAAGTAATGTAACACCCCGAACCCGAGACCGACACCGGAGTCGGACACGAGATGTCAACAAGCTTTGAAAAATTTTTCCAGACACTGCCCAGTCTGAGTACTAGTCGCTTCAAAAATCATATCTTGAGTTTCACAACTCGAAAATCAGTTTTGTGATTTTTCCCTGAAACTAGACTCATGTCCCCACCTATGTATTTTTTTCTAGAATTTTTGGTCGGGCCAATTAGTACAGTTTATTAGTCAAAGTCTCCCATGTTACAGGGGTCGACTACACTGACCTTTTCCCATTACGACTGGGATATCTCTCTGCACAGAGCTTCAATGCTGATGCCGTTTGTTTCTATGGAAACTAGACTCAGAGAGGAATCCATACATATATGGTATGACCCCTAATTATCTCTGGTCAATTTATAGTGAATTTCCAAAGTCGGAACAGGGAATCCAGAAACTGTTCTGGCCCTGTTCCACAAGAACCCGAATATCTCTTACTGTACTGTTCCTATGATTGTTTCGTTACTTCCATATGAAAGTAGATTCATCAAGGTTCGATTACATAATTTATTCACTATTTAATTCCACTCCTACGAATTCTTGTGATTTTTCCAATCCACACCACTGCTGCTATCAGCTTCTGTTTTCAAAGTAAACCTTACCTAATTTGGGGTTTCATGGACCAACTAGGGCCTTGTCATACATAAGCCCACATATGATCATACTTAGCCATTCTAGTGGCTGATCATTTGCTCAACACTTCCATTCCAACTATAGTTACATCATGAAACCATCTATACATTCATAAATACGAATGGTCTAATGCCATACTCCACTTCTACAAGCCATTTTCGCATGGCTGTACACTTATACATTTCATAAAGTACTCGAAAGACAACGATGGGTAGTCCTATACATGCCATATCAAAATTCAACCAAAATAGTACCCAAAAGAGCCTTTGATAGTGTGGGCGACTTCGACTTCAAGATCCCGAGTCCGATAGCTGGAGAACCAAAAATCTATAAAACAGAGGAGCAATGTAACGAGTAAGCAATTTATGCTTAGTAAGTTTGAGCAAGGAATTCCAGCATAAACAAAGAATATCACACATTTAGCTAAACGGAATATTTCATAATACGCAATTTATCGATATTAAACTTGCTTCACAACATTAACAACCCTCGTGTACATACACAATAGACTAACTTAGCCGAAGGCCGGTAGCTCGTTTATCAACTGAGCGAACATTTATTTGTAAGGGCTCGATTAAATTCAACACATACGTAACATATCCCCATATTGGGATGTTTTTCGAGTATTCGCTGGAATTTTACAGCAAGCTCATTCATTATCAAATCACGTACCTTCGGGATTTAACCGGATATAGCTCCTCGTTCAAATGCCTTCGGGACATAGCCCGGTTTTAGTAACTCACACAATGCCTTCGGGACATAACCCGGATTTAACAACTCGCACGAATGCCTTCGGGACTTAACCCGGATTTAATAACTCGCACAAATGCCTTCGGGACTTAACCCGGATTTAACAATTCGCACGAATGCCTTCGGGACTTAACCCGGATTTAGTATCTCGCACAAAGGCCTTCGGATCTTAGTCCGGATATATTCACTTAGCACAAAGCCTTCGGGACTTAGCCCGGACAGCATTCAATTAATCATGCACATCTAACAATAATTCATAGCACATTCATATTTCATTTTCGTTTACGAAACTCAAACACAAGGCACATATTGTCCTTGCACATTCGGCTCAATAGCCACACATAGAGCATGATTTAATCACATCGAAATTTAAGCTCTCTTACTCAAGAACTTACCTCGGGTGTTGTCGAACGATTCCGCTAGCTATTCAACCACTTTTTCCTTCCCTTTATCGGTTTTATTTCCCCTTTGCTCTTGAGCTTAATCAAACAAATAAATTGATTTCATCATTTTAGGCATCAAAAGATGAACACAAGGCACTTAGCCCATATTTATACATTAGACATTAAAGTCTCATACATGCAAAAATCATGCATCAACACCACATATACTAGCTAATTTCTTGCCCTTGACCGAATATGCATGTCCATTTTTGGGGTCAATTTCAACACTTAATACACACATGTACACACTAGTAAAGCATCCTCCCCCTTTTCATCAATTTAACACATGCATTGCTCATTAACATGCAAAGTTACATTCGGCCTTAGCACACATCTTGCTAGCCGATTCTTCTCCATTTAGCAACCAATGCACATATGTGCTCACACAACAAAAATGCTAAAAAGGAGGTTCAAGAATCATCAAGCCATCATCACATGCATCATTAACAAGCTTCATATTTTGCATGCAATGGCATTAACACAACCTCCACCTAGGCCGAATCTTAACTCATCCTCATGCCTCATCACCACAACATCAAACATCAACCAAGAATGATTCATCCATGGTCAAGTGCCATTTCCATCACATAGCAAGATTTAGACCATGGGTTAGGTAGAACTCAAGCTAACAACTAAAACATGCATGCCTCTCATGGAACATCATCAAACATACCTTAGCCTAGCTACATGCATGGCCGAATCTCTTCACCTTTCTTCTTCTTTCCTCCTTAAAATTTTTGGCCAAGGATGAACCAAAGGATGAGAAAATTTTTCTTTGTTTTCTTTCTAGTTTTTGGCAAGCATGAAGATGAGAAAAGGATGAACAAAATTCCCCCTTTCTCTTGTTTAGCTCACGGCAATGGGGGGGACAAACACCACACACACATTTTTTTTTCTTTTGTTTCCATTTCTTTATTACCCATACTCCTTATTTTATTCTTCCACTAACAAAACATGTTTCATGACATGTTTTGCCCATCCTTCCTTGTCATGGCCGGCCACTACTCATTAGGGGGGGGAATTTGACATGCAAGTCCCCCCCTTTGTCCACATGCACTAGTAGGTCCTCACACATTGACCTATCACATTTTAGAATTTTCTCACATAAGTCCTATTGACTAAATTCACATGAAATCAACCAAATTGAAGCTTGAAATTTTCACACATTCATAATTACATATTCTACACAATAAGTATCACATTCAAACATTTCGGTGACTCGGTTTAGCGGTCCCGAAACCACTTCCCGACTAGGGTCAACTTTGGGCTGTCACAACTCTCCCCCACTTAAGAAATTTTCGTCCCCGAAAATCTTACCGGTAAATAGGTTTGGGTATCGTTCTTTCATCGAGCTCTCGGTCTCCCAAGTAGCTTCCTCGATCCCGTGTTTGAGCCATAACACCTTTACTAGCGGAACTCTTTTGTTTCGCAACTCCTTCACTTCACGAGCTAGGATACGCATCGGTTCTTCTTCATAGCTCATGTCGACTTGAATTTCAACCTCCGATGGGCTAATTATGTGCGATGGATCAGATCGATAGCGTCGAAGCATCGAAACATGAAAGACGTCATGAATCTTTTCAAGCTCCGGGGGCAAAATCAATCTATACGCAACCGGACCAACTCGTTCGGAGATTTCGTACGGCCCAATGAATCTTGGGCTCAACTTGCCCTTACGGCCGAACCTGAGTATCTTTTTCCAAGGTGAAACCTTAAGGAACACTTTGCCTCCCACCTGATACTCGATGTCTTTTCATTTCAAATCTGCGTACGATTTCTGACGATCCGTGGCTACCTTCAGACTTTCACGGATTACCTTTACTTTCTGTTCAGCATCTCTAATCAAATCAACTCCGAAAATTTTACTTTCACCGAGCTCGGTCCAAAACAATGGTGTACGGCATTTACGACCGTACAAAGCCTCGTAAGGTGCCATCTTAATACTTGATTGAAAACTATTGTTGTAAGCGAATTCAATCAAAGGTAAATACCGTTCCCATGAACTACTGAACTCGAGGATGCAACATCTCAACATATCCTCAAGTATCTGAATTATCCTCTCGGATTGACCATCGGTTTGGGGGTGAAAAGCAGTGCTAAAATGCAGCTTGGTACCCAGAGCTTCTTGCAATTTCTTCCAAAATCGTGAGGTGAATCTCGGATCACTATCCGACACGATAGAAACAGGTACCCCGTGTAATCTCACAATTTGATAAACGTACAATTCAGCTAGTTTATCCAATGAAAAATCCGTACGTACGGGGATGAAATGAGCCGACTTAGTCAGTCTATCAACAATAACCCATATCGCATCCTTCTTATTTGCTGACAAAGGCAGTCCGGACACAACGTCCATTGTGACTCGATCCCATTTCCACTCGGGTATCATGATCGGCTGGAGTAATCCTGAAGGCACTTGATGTTCCGCTTTCACTTGTTGACATATTAAACATCTCGAAACAAAGTCGGAGATGTCCCGTTTCATACCATGCCACCAAAATTGACGTTTCAAATCGTTGTACATTTTCGTACTCCCCGGGTGAATTGACATTCGGCTACAATGGGCTTCGTTCAGAATCATCGAAATGAGTTCCGAATTCCTTGGAACACACAAACGATTTCTGAACCTCAAACAATCATCATCATCAATTTGAAACTCCGATTCCTCGTTCGGAAAACACTTAGCCCGTTTTGCAACCAATTCATCATCGACTTTCTGAGCTTCACGAATTTGGTGAGTCAATAATGGTTTAGCTTTTAATTCAGCTACTAACACACTGTCTGGTAGAACAGACAAATGCACGTTCATCGCTCGTAAAGCAAACAATGACTTCCGGCTTAAGGCGTCCGCAACCACGTTAGCCTTTCCCGGGTGGTAATCAATGACAAGCTCGTAATCTTTCGACAACTCAAGCCAACGTCTTTGTCGCAGATTCAAGTCTCGTTGAGTCATCAAATATTTGAGACTTTTGTGATCCGAAAATACATGGCACTTCTCACCAAACAGATAATGTCGCCATATTTTTAAAGCAAACACGATGGCAGCTAGTTCGAGATCATGGGTCGGATAATTCCTCTCGTGAGGCTTCAATTGTCTCGACGCATAGGCCACAACTCGACCTTCTTGCATCAATACGCAACCCAACCCAAGTAGGGATGCGTCACTATAAATGACAAACTCTTTACCTGATTCGGGTTGCACCAAAATTGGAGCTTCAGTCAAGTGAGTTTTCAGTTGATCAAAACTTTTCTGACACTTCTCCGTCCATTCGAACTTAACGTCCTTTTGAAGTAGCTTCGTCATTGGTGTGGCTATCATCGAGAAACCTTTGACAAATCGTCGGTAATAACCGGCGAGCCCTAAAAAGCTCCGATCTCAAATCTATTTTTGAGAACACTGAGGCTCCCTTCAGTTGGTCGAACAAATCATCGATGCGCGGCAACGGATATTTGTTCTTTATCGTCACTTTATTCAGCTGACGATAGTCAATGCACAACCTCATGGTTCCGTCCTTCTTTTTCACGAACAATACTGGTGCACCCCAAGGTGAGAAACTTGGTCGAGCGAAACCTCTATCCGTCAGTTCTTGCAACTGAGCTTTCAACTCCTTTAACTCGGTTGGTGCCATACGATACGAAGCTATCGAAATCGGCGTAGTCCCAGGTACAAGCTCAATACCAAACTCCACCTCCCGAACAGGTGGTAAACCCGGTAATTCTTCCGGAAAAACATCCGGGTATTCAAAAACCACCGGCACAGATTCGGGTTTCTTTTCTAATTCTTTGTCATCAAGTACATACGCAAGGTATGCTTCGCACCCTTTTCTTACATATTTCTGTGCCAACATTGCTGATATTACAGCTGGCATCCCCTCCAAGTCCGCAGACTCAATTCGGACTACTTCGTTATTTGCGCACCTCAAATCAATAGTCTTGCTCTTGCAATTCACAATCGCATCATGCGCGGTCAACCAATCCAAACCAAGGATAACATCAAATTCATCAAACGGCAAAAGCATCAAGTCCGCCGGAAAACAGGAACCTCGAATTTCCAGGGGACATTTCTTACACACTTTGTCGACAAGCACGTAATGACCCAAGGGATTTGACACCCGAATTACGAACTCAGTAGACTCAATAGGTAAAGTCTTACTGGATGCTAAGGTTTCACATATGTAAGAATGAGTAGAACCGGGGTCAATCAAAGCAATTACATTAGTATCAAAGAGAGTGAATGTACCGGTAATAACATCAGGCGAAGAAGCATCCTCGCGGGCACGTATAGCATAAGCTCTAGCAGGCGCACGAGCTTCGGATCTGGTTATATCACCTCTAGATCCTCTCTGACCACCACTAGCATTGCCCGTATTTCTAGATGGTCTACCTCGAGCAGTGGTAGCACCCGGTTTCCCACTCTGATTTTCATTCTGTTCAAACAACCTCGGGCAATCTAAAATGAAGTGGTCAACTGATCCGCACTTGTAACAGGAGCGGTCAGGGAATCTACAACTCCCCGAATGCCATTTACCGCAATATCGACATTTCGTTCTATCTCGACGTTCATTCCCAACACTGGCGACCGAAGTGCCTCGTGTACCCACAGGGGGTCGATCACGATCTCGTCCAAAAAGGCCCGAAGTGCCTCTAAACTGGCCCGCATCATCTCGAAATCTCTTCGATGTCTGTTGAAGAGACCTTCCCGAGGATCTTTTACGAAACTCTCCAGTTCCCTCATCAACTCTTTGCTTTTCTTTTCTAAGCTCTTCGGCTTTACAAGCTCGTTCAACAAGTACCACGAACTCTCGTATTTCAAGAACGCCAACGAACATCTTTATATCTTCATTCAGCCCATCCTCGAAGCGTTTACACATAATAGCTTCGGACGAAACACATTCCCGAGCGTATTTGCTAAGTCTAACAAATTTTCGCTTGTAATCAGTAACCGACATGGAGCCTTGCTTAAGCTCAAGAAATTCCTTCCGTTTTTTGATCAACAAATCTCTGACTGATATACTTTTTCCGAAACTCAGTTTGGAAAAACTCCCAAGTTACTTGCTCTCGGGGCACAACAGAAGTCAGAGTACTCCACCAATAGTAGGCAGAATCACGTAGCAAGGAGATAGCACACTTTAGGCATTCATCGGGTGTACAAGATAGCTCATCGAGTACCCGGATAGTGTTGTCCAGCCAAAATTCAGCTTGCTCGGCATCATCGCTATCCATAGCCTTAAATTCAGTAGCCCCATGTTTTCGGATTCTGTCAACTGGGGGCTTATTTGACCTTATTTGGTCCGTTACCGGTGGTATTGTAGGTGCGGGGGTAGTATTTGTCGGGAATGGAGGTTGTGGAACAGCCATATTAGTTCGAATGTATTGGTTAAACCAATCATTCATCACGCTATAGAATGCTTGTCTAGCTTCATCATTCGGATTACTAGCATTAGGTTGAGAGTCTGCCGGCACTGTCCCTTGTGCGGGAGCAGGCGCTACACTCTCAAGATCATCAGCTACCTCTCGGTCACGATCGGGATCCATTACTATAAATAACACATTTACAATTGTCGGAAATCACCACACTATCAAGTAATCACATAAAATGGCATGTATAGCTAGACCCAAAACATTACAGTAGTCCTAGAATCGACTAAACCGTAGCTCTGATACCAATAAAATGTAACACCCCGAACCCGAGACCGACACCGGAGTCGGACACGAGATGTCAACAAGCTTTGAAAAATTTTTCCAGACACTGCCCAGTCTGAGTACTAGTCGCTTCAAAAATCATATCTTGAGTTTCACAACTCGAAAATCAGTTTTGTGATTTTTCCCTGAAACTAGACTCATGTCCCACCTATTTATTTTTTTCTAGAATTTTTGGTCGGGCCAATTAGTACAGTTTATTAGTCAAAGTCTCCCATGTTACAGGGGTCGACTACACTGACCTTTTCCCATTACGACTGGGATATCTCTCTGCACAGAGCTTCAATGCTGATGCCGTTTGTTTCTATGGAAACTAGATTCAAAGAGGAATCCATACATATATGGTATGACCCCTAATTATCTCTGGTCAATTTATAGTGAATTTCCAAAGTCGGAACAGGGAATCCAGAAACTGTTCTGGCCCTGTTCCACAAGAACCCGAATATCTCTTACTGTACTGTTCCTATGATTGTTTCGTTACTTCCATATGAAAGTAGATTCATCAAGGTTCGATTACATAATTTATTCACTATTTAATTCCACTCCTACGAATTCTTGTGATTTTTCCAATCCACACCACTGCTGCTATCAGCTTCTGTTTTCAAAGTAAACCTTACCTAATTTGGGGTTTCATGGACCAACTAGGGCCTTGTCATACATAAGCCCGCATATGATCATACTTAGCCATTCTAGTGGCTGATCATTTGCTCAACACTTCCATTCCAACTATAGTTACATCATGAAACCATCTATACATTCATAAATACGAATGGTCTAATGCCATACTCCACTTCTACAAGCCATTTTCGCATGGCTGTACACTTATACATTTCATAAAGTACTCGAAAGACAACGATGGGTAGTCCTATACATGCCATATCAAAATTCAACCAAAATAGTACCCAAAAGAGCCTTTGATAGTGTGGGCGACTTCGACTTCAAGATCCCGAGTCCGATAGCTGGAGAACCAAAAATCTATAAAACAGAGGAGCAATGTAACGAGTAAGCAATTTATGCTTAGTAAGTTTGAGCAAGGAATTCCAGCATAAACAAAGAATATCACACATTTAGCTAAACGGAATATTTCATAATACGCAATTTATCGATATTAAACTTGCTTCACAACATTAACAACCCTCATGTACATACACAATAGACTAACTTAGCCGAAGGCCGGTAGCTCGTTTATCAACTGAGCGAACATTTATTTGTAAGGGCTCGATTAAATTCAACACATACGTAACATATCCCCATATTGGGATGTTTTTCGAGTATTCGCTGGAATTTTACAGCAAGCTCATTCATTATCAAATCACGTACCTTCGGGATTTAACCGGATATAGCTCCTCGTTCAAATGCCTTCGGGACATAGCCCGGTTTTAGTAACTCACACAATGCCTTCGGGACATAACCCGGATTTAACAACTCGCACGAATGCCTTCGGGACTTAACCCGGATTTAATAACTCGCACAAATGCCTTCGGGACTTAACCCGGATTTAACAATTCGCACGAATGCCTTCGGGACTTAACCCGGATTTAGTATCTCGCACAAAGGCCTTCGGATCTTAGTCCGGATATATTCACTTAGCACAAAGCCTTCGGGACTTAGCCCGGACAGCATTCAATTAATCATGCACATCTAACAATAATTCATAGCACATTCATATTTCATTTTCGTTTACGAAACTCAAACACAAGGCACATATTGTCCTTGCACATTCGGCTCAATAGCCACACATAGAGCATGATTTAATCACATCGAAATTTAAGCTCTCTTACTCAAGAACTTACCTCGGGTGTTGTCGAACGATTCCGCTAGCTATTCAACCACTTTTTCCTTCCCTTTATCGGTTTTATTTCCCCTTTGCTCTTGAGCTTAATCAAACAAATAAATTGATTTCATCATTTTAGGCATCAAAAGATGAACACAAGGCACTTAGCCCATATTTATACATTAGACATTAAAGTCTCATACATGCAAAAATCATGCATCAACACCACATATTAGCTAATTTCTTGCCCTTGACCGAATATGCATGTCCATTTTTGGGGTCAATTTCAACACTTAATACACACATGTACACACTAGTAAAGCATCCTCCCCCTTTTCATCAATTTAACACATGCATTGCTCATTAACATGCAAAGTTACATTCGGCCTTAGCACACATCTTGCTAGCCGATTCTTCTCCATTTAGCAACCAATGCACATATGTGCTCACACAACAAAAATGCTAAAAAGGAGGTTCAAGAATCATCAAGCCATCATCACATGCATCATTAACAAGCTTCATATTTTGCATGCAATGGCATTAACACAACCTCCACCTAGGCCGAATCTTAACTCATCCTCATGCCTCATCACCACAACATCAAACATCAACCAAGAATGATTCATCCATGGTCAAGTGCCATTTCCATCACATAGCAAGATTTAGACCATGGGTTAGGTAGAACTCAAGCTAACAACTAAAACATGCATGCCTCTCATGGAACATCATCAAACATACCTTAGCCTAGCTACATGCATGGCCGAATCTCTTCACCTTTCTTCTTCTTTCCTCCTTAAAATTTTTGGCCAAGGATGAACCAAAGGATGAGAAAATTTTTCTTTGTTTTTCTTTCTAGTTTTTGGCAAGCATGAAGATGAGAAAAGGATGAACAAAATTCCCCCTTTCTCTTGTTTAGCTCACGGCAATGGGGGGGACAAACACCACACACACATTTTTTTTTCTTTTGTTTTCCATTTCTTTATTACCCATACTCCTTATTTTATTCTTCCACTAACAAAACATGTTTCATGACATGTTTTGCCCATCCTTCCTTGTCATGGCCGGCCACTACTCATTAGGGGGGAATTTGACATGCAAGTCCCCCCCTTTGTCCACATGCACTAGTAGGTCCTCACACATTGACCTATCACATTTTAGAATTTTCTCACATAAGTCCTATTGACTAAATTCACATGAAATCAACCAAATTGAAGCTTGAAATTTTCACACATTCATAATTACATATTCTACACAATAAGTATCACATTCAAACATTTCGGTGACTCGGTTTAGCGGTCCCGAAACCACTTCCCGACTAGGGTCAACTTTGGGCTGTCACAAGTAACCTAATTGGTCACAACAGTGTAAATGGGCCCAAGGCCCATTACTCGGCCCAAGTGGGCTCACACACTCGTGTTGCCTATTTAGCCCAGATTTCACCACGGCTATGAGATCTACATAGCACAGTCCAGTATTTGCCACAAATAGTGGGTTTCATCCGTGTAAGGCCCACAAGCCCATTGAGCCCACACGACCCAACGTGGCCCATTATGGCCTAAGCCCATGAAAATGCTCATGGAGGCCACCACAGTTTATCGCCCATGATTCGCAAGTTCGGCTTTCCACACGAGCGTCGCTCGTGTGGTCTCAAACGTCGTAGTTCAGCTTTTTGGCTTTCCGAACACTCTTATTCTACAAATCAATGATCATCGCACCCTTGGTTCCCAGGCAATGTGCCAATCAACCTCGACCACCACCAGTTAGGAATGGAAGCAATGCAAGTTAGAGAAAGCGATGAATACCTTGAATGCCTCGTCGATCTCCCCCATTCAAAAAAGGAACAAATGAGATGTGATATATAGAGCTCTCCACAACAACAACCTCCCCAAATCCCAATATTCTCTACTCAAATCTCTCCAAATATCCCTCCTTGATATCCTCCATAACAACCTTCAAGACCCATTCAAACTCTCACCCAACAGAGTTCGAAAGAGTTCGAAACCACCTCAAACTCTTGCCGCCTCATGCAAGCAAAATAAATATCCTTTTTGCTTGCAATGGGATTCAAACCTAAGCCCCCCTCAATAGCTCAACACGCCACTTGCCTCCTTGTCATAAGCTCTTTTGTGTCACATTTTGTCTTCAATTAACTAAAAGGTCTAAAGGCCAAAGTCCAGGTTCCTTTAAAAGAAAAACCAAAATAAATTGCAAAAGCCAATACTTGAACCCAGGCTCCCTTGCAACCTTAATGACGCAACAACCACTAGACCACAGGCTTCCTTATGACATTTTTTAACACAATAATTTAAAAGGCCTACATCCAAGCATCCAAGGTTTTATCCACTTAAAACCAAACTTTTTTCTAAAGCCCAAGTTTGAACCCAGGAATTTTCCAACTCCTCTCAGGACCCTTAACCACTAAAACAGACATACTTTTATGTACAGTTTCCTAACCATTCCGTTGCTCAACGCCCAATACTTCTAGGCCCAAATTCTGGGGCGTTACACATGTACTAGTTCGTATCGAACTTGTATAATCTTGTAATAACACTATGCCCATTGAACCACTTGGAATATCGTTAGATACGCGGGTGGTACACAGAAGGTGCACTGAACTGTAATGCATCAATTCTTATACATGTATGCTCATACGAGTGATAAACGGTAAGTTCTTCCTAGCTAAATAACGGAAAGCTCATACAAGCTGAGTATAGGTAAGCTCATAAGAGCTGAAACCGGTAACCCTAATGACATGCCATTTGTATCCTACGAAATTCCTAAGGTTCAAACAGGGCACATCCAATAACTCAAATAATGGTCTAATTACAATATAAGGACCTCTACTTTAAATTTCTATAGCTATTTAATATTTTTAGCTAATAGAACCAACTTTTGTACTTTACGCGATTTAGTCCTTTTTCGCAAATTGAGCATACAAACGGTAAAATTTCTTAACAAAATTTTTATACCATAATTCTAACATGCTCTAGATATTAAAATAATATTAAAATAATTTTTTTTGACTTCAAATTTGTGGTCTCAAAACCACTATTCTAATTTTACTAAAAACGAGCCGTTACATTGCTTGTAGGTGCACATTTGGCTTAGTGATAGAAATTGCTTGATTTTAGCCAATTTCATGTCCACACAGCCTAAGACACGGGCGTGTGTCTCAGTAGTGTGTGACACACAGTCAGGCGGCACGAGTGTGTGTCCCCCTATAGGTTTTAAAGGCATTCAAGTTAAGCAATTACACGGCCTAGAACACGGCCTGGCACATGGGCGTTTGAGGCCATTTTGAGTGTTACACGGCCTGGCACATAGGCGTGTGGCGTGGCTGTACGACCCAACTCAGAAAGTTACACAGGCACGGACATGAGCTGAGACACGGTCATGTGTCCCTATTTTCAATATTAACGGCCTGAGACACGGGTGTGTGTTTCAACTGTGTGAGTCACATGGCCTAGTCACACGGCCTGGTGATAAGGTCATGCCTCGAGCACACTCTTGGACCAGCTCCCTAAGCATTGCTTGCAATCCTTTGCTAACTAAATTAGTTTGATTCCAGCTCGCTAAGCTCAATTCAGCTCGTTTCCAGCTCAATGAGCTCATTTGCTTGTTTTGAGTTTATTTTAATTTTTACCATTTTAGTTGCTAGAATACTTTCATGCTTTAATTAAATTAGTTCATTTAGTTTCAGATCATAAATATGTCCTAATTTGAACTTATTAATTTTGTGTTTTAGTTTAATGCATGGGTTAAATGTGTCTAAAGAAGAGACAAATTAATTAGCTGCTGCTGAATTTAATTTGTGTCTTGGTTATTACATGTTTAATAGTTGTTTTTAATGTGTCCAAATCTAAGAAAAATTAATTTCATGTTCTAATTAATTTGTCTAGCTGAATTTAAGTTGTTTTAAGCTAAATTTTTAATTTTTTGTTTCACTTAAATTCAATGGACAGCAAGCATGTGCAATGAACGACATTGAAGGTGAAGATATGCACTTGGACGTGCATTAAAAGGAGTTGGAGCTGCTGATTGTTTCCTTCCATTCCCATTCATGTTTATGGACGTTTGGGAGCTTAATGTGACCATTAGGTTGTGATTCATGCATGTCCTACATGCATGCACGTCCAAGGGAGGAGAAGCTACATTAATTCTGCACATTGAACAACCATGTTCATGCATCCACTTGCTCCAAGCACCTCTTCGTTGAGTCCAATAGACCTTGAGCTGCTGATTTCTCTTCCCCAAGTTGGCCATTGAGTTCTCCAACGGCCCTTAGACGTTTTCACACTTGCTGGAGGTTCTTTTCACACTAATGGTTGTTCCGTTTGAGCTTTCACACCAAGATGGCTGCTCAAATTTGTTTGTTCACACCCAAGGACTATTGTAGTACTCCAAGCTGGTATTTAAGAGCTCAAGCCTATTCAAATACTCAAGGCAGCACTTTAAAGCCTTTTCACACCTCTTAGCCAAATCTAGTCTATTTCATTCAGCTCCGTTCAGCTCATTTTTCATTTCAATTAATCAAGTTGGCCTAGGAATCATCAAGGGACATTTTGGAAGGTTCAAGGAAGTTTCCAGCACCATTAAGCTGAACACATGCTGCCCATTCGGTTCTCCAATTATCTATTCGGCTAGCCAAGTTATTTAGCTATATATAGTTGCGTTGTAAACATTTTCGGGCTACACAACTTGATACAAACTTTTTTATTTTATGAATTATCAACTTTGTGAGTTTTATTCAACTCTCATTATTCTTGGTGATTTGATCTAACTTATCTAGCACTGCTAGTAGCGTCAATCTATCTTCATTCTTGAACTTATCACTTTCGAGTGTGGCGTTCCCCTATACTATAGGTTCTTATCTCCCTAGACAGCAGGTTTCGGTTCTATCCAGCTTTCCGCCAATCACCTTAAAACGTTTAAAAATCGGGTCATAACCTTTGTTAATGGTTCATTCTTGTTTTGAGTTTACTATTCCATCCATCCATCTATCTTGACTTTGATTATTCCGCTGTTTAAAATATCTTCTTTTGAAATATAAACCTTTGTTAACCTAAAAACGAGAACTACTTAATTTGACGATCGGGCAATTTCTACGACTCAAATCATCACTGAGGTGAGTTCGTATCATTTGGTATTAGAGCTTTTCAAATTAGGTACGTTTTTATCATTTCTATACTCCCGGAATAAAAAAAATTTGAAAAAAAATTTAAAAAAAGTTCAAAAAGAAAAAAATTGAAATTAAAAAAAAAGTGATTGTGATTGCAAAGTTGAAAATACAAAAAGAAAGTTGTGATTTGTGTTTAAAAAAATTTGTTAAAAAAACAAAAAAAATGGGTGCTGTACGTATAAGTTGCAAATTTGCCAAAGTGAGAGTTCGATTGCAATCAAAAGAAAAGCTAGTATTCAAAAGTGATTTAATTCCCGATCTTTGTGTTTATTCTTGAAAGCAACCGTTTGGAAGCCACACTCTTAAATTTTTCTTTCTTTCTTTCAGCCTACCTAATTACCTTAACATCCATCTTTTGTTTCTTAGCCTTTTTGTAGCCTACCCACAAGTGTGCTATTAGGTCTAACGAAATTGCTAAGAACTTCGAGAGGTGGATTTGAAAGGTAAAAGGCATGAGTGAAAATATATCAAGATAAAAGCTAATATAAGAGTGAAACACGAGTGGAGTGTCCATTACTTTATTTTTTTTCTTTGCGAGAGATTGGCGAGGATTTTAAATTGGTGAGGTTCATTTAATATTTGTTCTTATCTTTTGTTTCTAACATTTTATTTTATCATGTCCCAAGAACTTCCAGATTTGGAATTTCAAATGTGGGAGAAAGAAATGAAACGGATAATGCGGTCTGAATTTCGACAAAGACAAGAAGTAGAACTCCAAGTACCATTCGACAAAGATAAAGAAGATTTGACACATGCTAACATTGACTTCAAAATGAGTTCTGTAACAGCCCAAAATTTACCCTAGTCGGGAAGTGGTTTCGAGACCACAAAACCGAGTCATAAAAATAATTAATTTCCATATTCTATGCTTATTATGTGTGTACATGAGTATGTGGAAGTTTCATTCTCCAATTTTGCCAATTGTATGAGAAATTATTAAATAGGGATCGATATGAGACATGGTGAAAATATGATAGGCTAATTTAAAATGGTCTATTAATGCATGTTGTGAAAATGATGGGTTTGCATGTCAAATTACCCAAAATTTGAGCTAGTGGTTGGCCATGCTATGAGTGGAAACATGTTGGGAACATGTTGGCCTAGTGAGGTATGTAGGAAAAAAATAAAATAAGGAGTATGGGTAATAAAGAAAGGAAAAACAAAAAAATGAGTGGTTGTTTCCCCACCCCCCATTGCCGTGAGCTAAAGAAAGGAAAAGAAAAACTTGTTCATCCTTTTTCATCCTCTTTTGACCGAAAATTCTAAGGGAGGAGGAAGGAGTTCTTGCTTCATGTTTGGTTTGGAAGAGAATTAGGAGGAAGTTTGGCCATGCATGTAACTAGATTGAGGTATGTTTGATATTATTCTTTGAGATTCATGTATATTTTAAGTTGTAAGTTTGAAATCTACCTAGCCATGGTTCAAACTTTGTTAAATGATGGAGATGATATTCGGCCATGCATGTTACATTCTTGGTTGGTATTTTGATGTTTGATGTTGTGGTGATGAGGCATGAAGATGAGTTAAGATTCGGCCTAGGTGGAGTTTGTGTTAATGCCATTGCATGCTAAATATGAAGCTTGTTAATGATGCATGTGATGGTGGATTGATGATTCTTGAATCTCTTTTTTTTAGCATTTTTGAGTGAGCACATATGTGCATTGGTTGCTAGATGGGGAAGAATCGGCTAGCAAGTTGTGTGCTAAGGCCGAATATAATTTTTGTAGGTTAATGAGTAATGCATGTGCTAAATTGATGGAAAGGGAGAGGATGCTTTACTAGTGTATAACTGATATAAAGATTTTAGAAATTATTTTTGGTTAGGTGTATGAATGATTAGGTATATTCGGCCATATGAGTAAATATATAGATGATGTTAAATTTGATTATGTATAATGGGCCATATAGGGTACACATTGTGATATTAACTTTGATTCTCCATAATTGATCAAGTGGGTGATTAGTAAGGGTGATTGCCGAATATACTAACATACATATGCATGTGTAATTGGATTGTAAATATTTAGCAAGGCGGTTAAACTAGTTGATTTATTGATTAAGCTCAAGGAGTTAAAGGAGGAGAATCGAGCAAAGGCAAAGAAAAGATCATCGAGTAGCCGAGTTGGAACCATCTTACCCAACACAAGTAAGTCATTAAGCATATCTTTGGTATTGATTTAAAGGATCGTAATACCTATACCATTGTGTTTAATGAGATGAAATGTATACAAATGTATATGTAAGTAGAGATGAAATTTGTCGAATGTAAAAAGGAAGTGAAGCCTATTGAGTGGCTGGTTTTCGGCACTAAGTGTGCGGGTAATAAGTGTTCACGGTCATGAGATTGGCACTAAGTGTGCGGGTTTAAATTGTACAGCACTAAGTGTGTGAGTTTAAAGTACATGGCACTAAGTGTGCGTGGTTGATTATTAAGCACTATGTGTGCGAACCCAATATATATTTTCTATAAATTATTTACATTAAGGGTGCGGCCTTACCGAGTCGATTTTGGATAGCGGAAAAGGTAAGTGTGCGCGGTTGATTATTAAGCACTATGTGTGCGAACCCAATATATATTTTCTATAAATTATTTACATGAAGGGTGCGACTTTACCGAGTCAATTTTGGACAGCGGAAAAGGTAAGTACCTCGAGTTCATGGCTAATAGGAGCTATGTTTATATTTGGAGTTGAGCTTGGTAAGTTTTGAACCTATGTGACGATTATAGTTGAAGTCACGTACATAAGGTTCATTGTGGAATAGGTGAAAGTTCGTTTAATTGTATGATTATAACGAAAATAAAATGATGTATGAAAGGCCAATGTAGGACTTGGTATGAGATTGAACCATAGGGTTTAAGGAACTATGGTATAGTTTGGTATGGATGGAGTACTTAACCTCATTTCATTGTTTCCTATTGTGATAATTTTATTAATGGATGGTTGTGGAATGCTTATGGCTTACTGAGTTATATACTCATTCGGTGTTTGCTTGTCACCTATTCTAGGTTTCTTGGACTCGTCTCTTTTTGCGTGATCGTGCCGTCGTCGAAGTCATCACACCGGCTAGCAAGTTTTGGTACTTTCTTCTTAGTCGGCTTAGGAGAACATTTCGGCATGTATAGGCTAATATGTTTTGTTGAAATTTGGTATGTAAACTTTTAGCCATGCGAAAATGGCATAATGTTCGGTTGAATTTGGTTCTAACGTTGGGTCGTAAACCTTGATAATTCGACCTTTTTATGCCATATGTCATGGTTGATTATTTTGGTGTTAAAATTCATGATATGGAAATAGTGTAGTAGGGGGATGTTTGACAATGATTAGCCTTTGGCATGGCTAGTCATGATCATAATTTGTGATATGTATGACGAATTACTAGTTAGATCAAGGAGAAATCACGAAATGGGCATAGTTGCTTTTGTAACAGATGCTGGCAGCAGCAGTGACGTGAGATTGAAAAATCACTAAAAATAGTAGGAGTGGAATTAATTGATGAATAAATTATGTATTCGAAGCTCGATGAGTCTATTTTCATATAGAAGCAACGAAAAGATCATATGGACAGTATGTTAAGAGATATTCAGGTTCTCGTGAGACAGGGCCAGAACGGTTTCTAGATTCCCTGTTCCGACTTTGGAAATTCATTATAAATTAACCAGAGATAATTAGGAGTCATACCATATATGTATAGATTCCTCTCTGAGTCTAGTTTCTATAGAAACAAACGGCATCAGTATTGAAGCTCTGTGCAGGGAGATATCCAAGTCGTAATGCACAAAGGCAGTGTAGTCGATCCCTGTAACATGGGAGACTTTGACTAATAAACTGTACTAATTGGCCCGACCAAAAATTCTAGAAAAAAATATGTAGATGGGAATATGAGTCTAGTTTCAGGGAAAAATCACGAAACTAATTTTCGAGTTGTGAAACTCAAGATATGATTTTTTAAAGCGACTAGTACGCAGATTGGCAGTGTCTGGGAAATTTTTTTTATAAGGGGTTTAAAGTCTGTTAACACCTCGTGTTCGACTCCGGTGTCGGTCTCGGGTTCGGGGTGTTACATTTGATTGGTACCAGAGCTATGGTTTAGTCGGTTCTAGGACTACCATAGCACGTATGAGTCTAGCTATACATGCCGAATGTTAATGTTTAACTGTGTGATGACTTCTGACGGTTAAAATTTATGTTTTGATTAGTAAATGGATCCCGGTGTAGAGAGAACCCTGGCGGATGACATTGAAAGTGTAGCGGCTGCTCCTGCACAAAGGACACCGCCTGTTGAACCTCAGTCATCTGCGAATAATCAAGGTGAGGGGGCTAAACAAGCCTTCTTTACCATGATGAATGAATGGGTCGCGCAGTATGCCCGAACCAATCCGGCTGTCCAACAATTCCCGAATTTGAATAATCCACCCCCGGAGCCAGTAATGCCATCAGTTACTGGTCCTGTGAGGCTGAGTAAGCCACCTGTAGACTTGATTAGGAAGCGCGGGGCTGAAGAGTTCAGGGCCATAGTTACTGATGATGCTGAAAGGGCCGAGTTCTGGCTTGATAACACCATTCGGGTGTTTGATGAACTGTCATGCACACCCGATGAATGTCTAAAGTGTGCTATATCCTTGTTGCGGGACTCAGCCTACTATTGGTGGAGGACCCTGATTTCCATAGTCCCAAACGAACGAGTAACTTGGGACTTCTTTCAGACGGAATTTTGAAAGAAATATATTAGTCAAAGGTTCATTGATCAAAAGCGTAAGGAATTCTTGGAACTCAAGCAAGGCCGTATGACAGTATCTGAATACGAACATGAATTCGTAAGACTCAGTAGGTATGCCCGGGAGTGTGTAGCTGATGAGGTTGCTATGTGCAAAAGATTCGAAGAAGGATTGAATAAAGATTTAAAGCTACTAATGGGTATTTTGGAAATAAAAGAATTCGTAACACTAGTCGAACGAGCCTGCAAGACGGAAGAACTTGGAAAGGAGAAGAAGAAGGCTGAATTTGAAGCTAGAGACCATCGTAAAAGATCGACGGGTAAAGCTCCGTTCTCAGCTGTAAAGAAGTTCAGGGAGGACACTAATAAGTCGAGGACGACTGCGGGAATTTCCATCAGAGCAAGACCATCGACGGACTCCCGAGCTACTTCGGTAGCTAGTGTGGGCAATAATCGTCTAGAGAAACCTGAATGTCCCCAATGTGGAAGACGACACATAGGTGAATGTTGGGGTAAGTCTATTAACAGGGCCTGTTACGGATGCGGTTCGAAGGACCACTTCATTAGAGATTGCACGGAGCTTGATGAGAAGAATAAGATTCAAGGTGCAAGACCTAGTGGAGTGACAACTAGAGGTAGACCACCGAGAATTTTAGGAGGTAGGGGTGGTAGTCAGAGAGGGACCTCTGATACGGCTGTTCGAGCCGAGAACCGTACTCCTGCTAGAGCATATGCCATTCGCGCACGAGAGGAGGCATCCTCCCCTAACGTCATCACTGGTACCTTCACTCTCTTTGATACTAATGTGATTGCATTGATTGACCCTGGCTCTACTCATTCATATGTATGTGAAACCTTAGCATCCAGTAAGACTCTACCTGTTGAGTCTACTGAGTTCATAATTCGGGTGTCAAATCCCTTGGGTCGTTACGTGCTTGTCGACAAAGTGTGTAAGAGATGTCCCCTAGTAATTCGAGGTTCTTGTTTTCCGGCGGACTTGATGCTTTTGCCGTTTGATGAATTTGATGTTATTCTTGGTTTGGATTGGCTGACCGCGCATGATGCGGTTGTGAATTGTAAAAGCAAGACTATTGATTTGAGGTGCGCAAATAACGAGGTAATCCGAGTTGAGTCTACGGATTTGGAGGGGTTGCCAGCTGTAATATCAGCAATGTTGGCCCAGAAATATGTAAGAAAAGGGTGCGAAGCATACCTTGCGTATGTACTTGATGATAAAGAATTAGAAAAGAAACCCGAATCTGTGCGGGTGGTTTGTGAATACCCGGATGTTTTTCCTGAAGAATTACCGGGTTTACCACCTGTTCGGGAGGTAGAGTTTGGTATTGAGCTTGTACCTGGGACTACGCCGATTTCGATAGCTCCGTATCGTATGGCACCAACCGAGTTAAAAGAGTTAAAATCTCAGTTGCAAGAATTGACGGATAGAGGTTTTGCTCGACCAAGTTTCTCACCTTGGGGTGCACCAGTATTGTTCGTGAAAAAGAAGGACGGAACCATTAGGTTGTGCATTGACTATCGTCAACTGAATAAAGTGACGATAAAGAACAAATATCCGTTGCCGTGCATCGATGATTTGTTCGACCAACTGAAGGGAGCCTCAGTGTTCTCAAAAATAGATTTGAGATCGGGCTATTATCAGTTGCGAATTCGAGATTCAGACATACCAAAAACTGCTTTCAGAACGAGGTACGGTCACTACGAGTTCTTAGTGATGCCGTTTGGGCTCACTAATGCCCCTGCGGTATTTATGGATTTGATGAATCGGATCTTCAGACCATATTTGGATCGGTTCGTAGTTGTGTTCATTGATGACATCTTGGTCTATTCAAGAGATGAGATCGAACATGCTGAACACTTGAGATTAGTGTTGCAAGTTTTGCGGGATAAGAAGTTATATGCTAAGTTCAGTAAGTGTGAGTTCTGGTTAAGAGAGGTTAGCTTCTTGGGTCATGTGGTATCCGCATCGGGTATTCGAGTTGACCCGAACAAAATCTCAGCCATACTTAACTGGAAACCTCTGAGAAATATTACTGAGGTTCGGAGCTTTTTGGGACTCGCCGGTTATTACCGACGATTTGTCAAAGGTTTCTCGATGATAGCCACACCAATGACGAAGCTACTTCAAAAGGATGCTAAGTTCGAATGGACGGAGAAATGTCAGAAAGGCTTCGATCAACTGAAAACTCATTTGACTGAAGCTCCAATTTTAGTGCAACCCGAATCAGGCAAAGAGTTTGTCATTTATAGTGACGCATCCCTACTCGGGTTGGGTTGCGTATTGATGCAAGAAGGCCGAGTTGTGGCCTATGCGTTGAGACAATTGAAGCCACACGAGAGAAATTATCCAACCCATGATCTCGAACTAGCCGCCATCATATTCGCTTTGAAAATATGGCGACATTACTTGTTTGGCGAAAAGTGCCATGTATTTTCGGATCACAAAAGTCTCAAATATTTGATGACTCAAAGAGACTTAAATCTGCGACAAAGACGTTGGCTTGAGTTGTTGAAAGATTACGAGCTTGTCATTGATTACCACCCGGGAAAGGCTAATGTGGTTGCGGACGCCTTAAGCCGGAAATCGCTGTTTGCTTTACGAGCGATGAATGTGCACTTGTCTATTCTACCTGACAATGTGTTAGTAGCTGAATTAAAGGCCAAACCATCATTGATTCATCAAATTCGTGAAGCTCAGAAAGTCGACGATGAATTGGTTGCAAAACGGGCTGAATGTATTCCGAATATGGAATCCGAATTTCAAATTGATGATGACGATTGTTTGAGGTTCAGAAGTCGGTTGTGTGTTCCAAGAAATTCAGAACTCATTTCGATGATTCTGAACGAAGCTCATTGTAGCCGAATGTCAATTCACCCGGGGAGTACGAAAATGTACAACGATTTGAAACGACGGTTTTGGTGGCATGGTATGAAACGAGACATCTCCGACTTTGTTTCGAGATGTTTAATATGTCAACAAGTGAAAGCGGAACATCAAGTGCCTTCAGGATTACTTCAGCCGATCATGATACCCAAGTGGAAATGGGATCGAGTCACAATGGACTTTGTGTCCGGACTACCATTGTCAACAAGTAAGAAGGATGCGATTTGGGTTGTTGTTGATAGACTGACTAAGTCGGCTCACTTTATCCCCGTGTGTACGGATTTTTCATTGGATAAACTAGCCGAATTGTATGTTTCTCAGATTGTGAGATTACATGGAGTACCTATTTCTATCGTGTCGGATAGAGATTCGAGATTCACCTCGCGATTTTGGAAGAAATTGCAAGAAGCTTTGGGTACCAAGCTGCATTTTAGCACCGCTTTTCATTCCCAAACCGATGGTCAATCCGAGCGGATAATTCAGATACTCGAGGATATGCTGAGATGCTGCATCCTTGAGTTTAGTGGTTCGTGGGAATGGTATGTACCTTTGATTGAATTCGCTTACAACAATAGTTTTCAGTCAAGTATTAAGATGGCACCTTACGAGGCTTTGTACGGTCGTAAATGCCGTACACCATTGTTTTGGACCGAGCTCGGTGAAAGTAAAATTTTCGAAGTTGATTTGATTAAAGATGCCGAACAGAAAGTAAAGGTAATCCGTGAAAGTCTGAAGGCAGCCACAGATCGTCAGAAATCGTATGCGGACTTGAAACGAAAGGACATTGAATATCAGGTGGGAGATAAAGTGTTCCTTAAAGTTTCGCCTTGGAAAAAGGTACTCAGGTTTGGCCGTAAGGGCAAGTTGAGCCCGAGATTCATTGGGCCGTACAAAATCTCCGAACGAGTTGGTCCGGTTGCGTATAGATTGATTTTGCCCCCTGAGCTTGAAAAGATTCACGACGTCTTTCATATTTCGATGCTTCGACGCTATCGATCTGATCCATCGCATATAATTAGCCCATCAGAGGTTGAAATTCAAGCCGATATGAGTTATGAAGAGGAACCGATAAGTATCCTAGCTCGTGAAGTGAAGGAGTTGCGAAACAAAAGGGTTCCGTTAGTGAAGGTGTTATGGCTCAAACATGGGATCGAGGAAGCTACTTGGGAAACCGACAGCTCGATGAAAGAACGATACCCAAACCTATTTACCGGTAAGATTTTCGGGGACGAAAATTTCTTAAGTGGGGGAGAGTTGTAACAGCCCAAAATTTACCCTAGTCAGGAAGTGGTTTCGAGACCACAAAACCGAGTCATAAAAATAATTAATTTCCATATTCTATGCTTATTATGTGTGTACATGAGTATGTGGAAGTTTCATTCTCCAATTTTGCCAATTGTATGAGAAATTATTAAATAGGGATCGATATGAGACATGGTGAAAATATGATAGGCTAATTTAAAATGGTCTATTAATGCATGTTGTGAAAATGATGGGTTTGCATGTCAAATTACCCAAAATTTGAGCTAGTGGTTGGCCATGCTATGAGTGGAAACATGTTGGGAACATGTTGGCCTAGTGAGGTATGTAGGAAAAAAATAAAATAAGGAGTATGGGTAATAAAGAAAGGAAAAACAAAAAAATGAGTGGTTGTTTCCCCACCCCCATTGCCGTGAGCTAAAGAAAGGAAAAGAAAAACTTGTTCATCCTTTTTCATCCTCTTTTGACCGAAAATTCTAAGGGAGGAGGAAGGAGTTCTTGCTTCATGTTTGGTTTGGAAGAGAATTAGGAGGAAGTTTGGCCATGCATGTAACTAGATTGAGGTATGTTTGATATTATTCTTTGAGATTCATGTATATTTTAAGTTGTAAGTTTGAAATCTACCTAGCCATGGTTCAAACTTTGTTAAATGATGGAGATGATATTCGGCCATGCATGTTACATTCTTGGTTGGTATTTTGATGTTTGATGTTGTGGTGATGAGGCATGAAGATGAGTTAAGATTCGGCCTAGGTGGAGTTTGTGTTAATGCCATTGCATGCTAAATATGAAGCTTGTTAATGATGCATGTGATGGTGGATTGATGATTCTTGAATCTCTTTTTTTTAGCATTTTTGAGTGAGCACATATGTGCATTGGTTGCTAGATGGGGAAGAATCGGCTAGCAAGTTGTGTGCTAAGGCCGAATATAATTTTTGTAGGTTAATGAGTAATGCATGTGCTAAATTGATGGAAAGGGAGAGGATGCTTTACTAGTGTATAAATGCTATAAAGATTTTAGAAATTATTTTTGGTTAGGTGTATGAATGATTAGGTATATTCGGCCATATGAGTAAATATATAGATGATGTTAAATTTGATTATGTATAATGGGCCATATAGGGTACACATTGTGATATTAACTTTGATTCTCCATAATTGATCAAGTGGGTGATTAGTAAGGGTGATTGCCGAATATACTAACATACATATGCATGTGTAATTGGATTGTAAATATTTAGCAAGGCGGTTAAACTAGTTGATTTATTGATTAAGCTCAAGGAGTTAAAGGAGGAGAATCGAGCAAAGGCAAAGAAAAGATCATCGAGTAGCCGAGTTGGAACCATCTTACCCAACACAAGTAAGTCATTAAGCATATCTTTGGTATTGATTTAAAGGATCGTAATACCTATACCATTGTGTTTAATGAGATGAAATGTATACAAATGTATATGTAAGTAGAGATGAAATTTGTCGAATGTAAAAAGGAAGTGAAGCCTATTGAGTGGCTGGTTTTCGGCACTAAGTGTGCGGGCAATAAGTGTTCACGGTCATGAGATTGGCACTAAGTGTGCGGGTTTAAATTGTACAGCACTAAGTGTGTGAGTTTAAAGTACATGGCACTAAGTGTGCGTGGTTGATTATTAAGCACTATGTGTGCGAACCCAATATATATTTTCTATAAATTATTTACATTAAGGGTGCGGCCTTACTGAGTCGATTTTGGACAGCGGAAAAGGTAAGTGTGCGCGGTTGATTATTAAGCACTATGTGTGCGAACCCAATATATATTTTCTATAAATTATTTACATGAAGGGTGCGACTTTACCGAGTCAATTTTGGACAGCGGAAAAGGTAAGTACCTCGAGTTCATGGCTAATAGGAGCTATGTTTATATTTGGAGTTGAGCTTGGTAAGTTTTGAACCTATGTGACGATTATAGTTGAAGTCACGTACATAAGGTTCATTGTGGAATAGGTGAAAGTTCGTTTAATTGTATGATTATAACGAAAATAAAATGATGTATGAAAGGCCAATGTAGGACTTGGTATGAGATTGAACCATAGGGTTTAAGGAACTATGGTATAGTTTGGTATGGATGGAGTACTTAACCTCATTTCATTGTTTCCTATTGTGATAATTTTATTAATGGATGGTTGTGGAATGCTTATGGCTTACTGAGTTATATACTCATTCGGTGTTTGCTTGTCACCTATTCTAGGTTTCTTGGACTCGTCTCTTTTTGCGTGATCGTGCCGTCGTCGAAGTCATCACACCGGCTAGCAAGTTTTGGTACTTTCTTCTTAGTCGGCTTAGGAGAACATTTCGGCATGTATAGGCTAATATGTTTTGTTGAAATTTGGTATGTAAGCTTTTAGCCATGCGAAAATGGCATAATGTTCGGTTGAATTTGGTTCTAACGTTGGGTCGTAAACCTTGATAATTCGACCTTTTTATGCCATATGTCATGGTTGATTATTTTGGTGTTAAAATTCATGATATGGAAATAGTGTAGTAGGGGGATGTTTGACAATGATTAGCCTTTGGCATGGCTAGTCATGATCATAATTTGTGATATGTATGACGAATTACTAGTTAGATCAAGGAGAAATCACGAAATGGGCATAGTTGCTTTCGTAACAGATGCTGGCAGCAGCAGTGACGTGAGATTGAAAAATCACTAAAAATAGTAGGAGTGGAATTAATTGATGAATAAAATATGTATTCGAAGCTCGATGAGTCTATTTTCATATAGAAGTAACGAAAAGATCATATGGACAGTATGTTAAGAGATATTCAGGTTCTCGTGAGACAGGGCCAGAACAGTTTCTGGATTCCCTGTTCCGACTTTGGAAATTCATTATAAATTAACCAGAGATAATTAGGAGTCATACCATATATGTATAGATTCCTCTCTGAGTCTAGTTTCTATAGAAACAAACGGCATCAGTATTTAACCTCTGTGTAGGGAGATATCCAAGTCGTAATGCACAAAGGTCAGTGTAGTCGATCCCTGTAACATGGGAGACTTTGACTAATAAATTGTACTAATTGGCCCGACCAAAAATTCTAGAAAAAAATATGTAGATGGGCATATGAGTCTAGTTTCAGGGAAAAATCACGAAACTGATTTTCGAGTTGTGAAACTCAAGATATGATTTTTTAAAGCGACTAGTACGCAGATTGGCAGTGTCTGGGAAATTTTTTTTATAAGGGGTTTAAAGTCTGTTAACACCTCGTGTTCGACTCCGGTGTCGGTCTCGGGTTTGGGGTGTTACAAGTTCAATCCTTCAAAGATTGGAGAATGAACCGCAACATGAGAATTTGTTTCACACTCGTTGTCGTGTCCACGATAAAGTCTGTTGCATCATTGTTGATGGTGAAAGTAGTTCAAATGTGGCCAGCACTAGAATTGTGGAAAATCTTGGCATAACCACTACCAAGCATCCACAACGTTATCAACTACAAGGGCTTAGTGACGAAGGAAAATTTAAGGTCACTAAATAAGTGCGCGTTGCCTTTTCCATCGGTAAGTATAGGTCACTCACGATGGTTGTACCAATAGGTATTCCTTCAAACATCAAGGAAGGAAAGTTATTTTAGTACCGCTCACTCCAATGCAAGTCTACGAGGATCAACTTAAACTGAAAAACTCTGTTGTAAAAACAAGTGAGGAAAAAGAAAGACGAGAAGAGAAAAATGAAAATGAGATTTTAAAAACAAAAGAGAGTGAAAAGGAAAAATAGATTGAAAAAGAAGTAAGTGAAAGAGAAAGAAAAGAAAATGTGAATGAAATGATTGCCGAAAAAGAAAGAGTGGAAAAAGAAAGAAAGATAGAAAAAGCAACGAGTGAAGAATAAGAGAACATTCGAACAAATGGAGGGATTATTTCTACTAACCTATTTTTTATTTTGCCTTGTGATTTCTCTTTGTTACAGTTTATAAATTTCCAACCCAAGACAAGTTCCAGCTCCATTACAGACCCATCGAACGACAATTTCAATTGATTGAAAAAGGTAAGCTGGATGGTGTGAATACTTTTCAAACTTTCGAATGTAAGTCAGGTAAGAAACCTTGTGATATTCAATCTAATTGTGGTTTGATTTCTATTGACAAATTCAGTCACTTTGTTTGTCACAAAGAAAGTCCTTTCCATCGATTGTTTTGTTGTTTATCCTTGAATCAAATTGTTGATTCTATTTTAAAAAGTGTCCTGAAATGTTCTAATCATCATTTGTTTCCTATTGATTCACATCACATCAAATTGCAAGATGTCATTCTTCCAATCCTTCAAGGTAAGCAAGGTAAGGTATCTTTTGAGATTCAATCCGATTGGAACTTGTTGACTTCCATTGATAAAAGTACTCATGTTGTAAATCTTAACGAAAACCCTATAATGATTTGCCTAGTTGCTATAAGTTGAATTGATTTGCTGATTTTGATCTGATTAGTGTCTTGGAATTTTCTTCTCATAATTTGTTCCATGTCGATTCAACTAACCTCGAGTTGCAAGTTAATTTGGTTGCTGATGACATTGCTCCGACTTTAAGTCAGCAAAACATGATTGTTATATGTGATAACAAGTATTCATGTAAAATGCTTAATCTGATTGGTTTTGATTGCTACATAAATTCTTTCAATCAATACAATGAAACTTTATGGATATCTTTGTTTGTTCGAAGGTATTTTGAAATATATGATTATTTGTACATACATGCGAATAAGTCCTATTTGTCTAGCTTGATTGTGCTATCTATGGACTATGTCTTTGCATTATTTTTGAACATAAGTGACCCAAATCATGTGTTTAAACCTGGGGCATATTTTTCTAAATTGTTGGTGAAAGAAGGTGAGTATCATCATCTTAATTTGTATAGATATGTTAGCCCTTTCTATTTGCTTCATGTTCTAGCATTAGTATCAAAAACAAAGTATATGAACTTTGCTGGTGTACAAAGACAAAATCCATTCTTTGTTTGCAAAAATCATTGCTCTATATTGTGGTTGACAACATTAGAGCTTCTCTTGCATGTTTATAATTTTCGATTACTTCAAATTTCTTTTTTGTTACTAGCCATGAAAACTTCATGTCAGATTGAGAATGAGAGAGAAAGCTTCATTTTTTATCCCAGTGATTATTATTCTTTGTTCTTGTTAAAGGGACTTGGATTTTGGAATTCTGACTTTCGAGATTATGCCTTTCGACTGCTTTGTGGTTCGGGTTTGTTTCCATCTATAAACTTTTTGACTCATTGTGGAAAGGTAAGACTGAGTTTTGTTTTTGGTCCCAGCATTGGGTTATGCAATCCAAGTTTGAATAAGAATCTGAAAAGATTATTTCCGTTTATAAATCTTAGTGTCACTAATTCATTCCATTTTCGTGTAGCTGACACTTTGAAATGGTTCCCTCTTAAAGAGGGAGGGCATGAACATAATCTATTTTCTTTTCGAGTTATGTTTGATTTTCAGGTTCTTGGGAGCAACTCTGTCCAATTCATAAACAAAGGGATTTGTGACAAAGAAATATTTTTCGCGAGCAAGTGGCCCGATTTGAGGACAAATCGCCTTAAATAGGGAGGGGATGATACGACCACGACTAGAGCACACTCTTGGACCAGCTCCCTAAGCATTGCTTGCAATCCTTTGCTAGCTTAATTAGTTAGATTCCAGCTCGATGAGCTCAATTCAGCTCATTTCCAGCTCAATGAGCTCATTTGCTCATTTTGATTTTATTTTAATTTTTACCATTTTAGTTGTTGGAATAATTTCATGCTTTAATTAAATTAGTTCATTTAGTTTCAGATCATAAATATGTCTTAATTTGAACTTATTAATTTTGTGTTTTAGTTTAATGTATGGGTTAAATGTGTCTAAAGAAGAGACAAATTAATTAGCTGCTGCTGAATTTAATTTGTGTCTTGGTTATTACATGTTTAATAGTTGTTTTTAATGTGTCCAAATCTAAGGCAAATTAATTTCATGTTCTAATTAATTTGTCTAGCTGAATTTAAGTTGTTTTAAGCTGAATTTTTAATTTTTTGTTTCACTTAAATTCAATGGAAAGCAAGCATGTGCAATGAACGGCATTAAAGGTGAAGACATGCACTTGGACGTGCATTAAAAGGAGTTGGAGCTACTGATTGTTTCCTTCCATTCCCATTCATGTTTATGGATGTTTGGGAGCTTAATGTGACCATTAGGTTGCAATTCATGCATGTCCTACATGCAAGCACGTCCAAGGGAGGAGAAGCTACATTAATTCTGCACATTGAACAACCATGTTCATGCATCCACTTGCTCCAAGCACCTCTTCGTTGAGTCTAATAGACCTTGAGCTGCTGATTTCTCTTCCCCAAGCTGGCCATTGAGTTCTCCAACAGCCCTTAAACGTTTTCACACTTGCTGGAGGTTCTTTTCACACTAATAGCTGTTCGGTTTGAGCTTTCACAGCAAGATGGCTGCTCAAATTCATTTGTTCAAACCCAAGGACTATTGAAGTACTCGAAGTCGGTATTTAAAAGCTCAAGCCTATTCAAGTACTCAAGGCAGCACTTTAAAGCCTTTTCACACTTCTTGGCCGAATCTAGTCTAGTCGATTCAGCTCCGCTCAGCTCATTTTTCATTTCAATTAATCAAGCTGGCCTAATAATCATCAAGGGACGTTTTGGAAGGTTCAAGGAAGTTTCCAACACCATTAAGCTGAACAGATGCTGCCCATTCGGTTTTTCAATTGTCTATTCAGCTAGCCAAGTCATTTAGCTATAAATAGTTGCTTTGTAAACATTTTCGGGCTACACAACTTGATACAAAGTTTTTTTATTTTATGAATTATCAACTTTGTGAGTTTTATTCAACTCTCATTGTTTTTGGTGATTTGATCTGACTTATCTAGCATTGCTAGTGGCATCAATCTATCTCTATTCTTGAACTTATCACTTTCGAGTGTGGCATTCCCCTATTCTGTAAGTTCCTATCTCCCTAGATAGCGGGTCTCAATTCTATCCAGCTTTTCGCCAATCACCTTAAAACTTTAAGAATCGGGTCCTAACCTTTGTTACAGGTTCATTCTTGTTTTGAGTTAACTATTCCATCCATCCATCTATCTTAACTTTGTTTATTCCGCTATTTAAAATATCTTCGTTTGAAATATAAACCTTTGTTAACCTAAAAACGAGAACTACTTAATTTGACGATTGGGTAATTTTTACGATTCAAATCATCACCGAGGCGATTTCGTATCATTTTTTAGGTAACGGGTCAAGGTCTTTTCCTACCTCACCTATCACCTTAAGTGTCCTATATGTGTCAGGTCAACACTCATATATAGTGTTGGTTCGTTCTTGACCTTAAAGTTCATTTCGATCTATTTTCCACCATCATTTCACCTCTTGTTATTTTCTTGTTAGCCGAAACCTATCATCACCTTAAACTTAACTCTCTTGAACCTATTTTGATAATTTACTCCATACTTAGCCAACTTTCAAACCACATTTCAGAATCGAGCAATACTTCTTCGTTTGACAATCGGGCACATAAACGACTCGGACAACTTTACGAAGCCAGGATCGTACCACCTGGTCACACGGCTGTGACCCCTACAGTTCATTTTTAAATTTTTTTTTTTATAAATGTTCCAAATGTTTCTAATTTAGTCCCAAATCGTCTCTAAAGTGTTTCTAAGACCTCGATGGCTCAATTAAGGGAAGTTATGCATGTATATGTATGAATTATACCATGTTTATGTAGAGGTACTAAACGTATGTTTTAAAGTTATAATTTTACGATAATGCTCTATAACCCTATTTCGGTGATAGATATGGGTTAGGGGTGTTACATTTAGTGGTATCAACACTACGGTTTAGTTGATTCTAGGACTAACATAGCAATGAAAGGTTTAGTATATTCATGCCACATATATCTTATGATAGTGTGATGCTTTTGATCCGTTCTAACATTTTATTTCTTATAGATTCAATATGTTAGCTTAATTGAATCAAGTTATAGTTAGTGAAGCTAAAAGTAATATTCAAGCTTCGAATCCTGAGGCAAGTAATAGTGCGTCTGTTCTACAATCTGTTGGTGATAAGATGAAAAATGTATTTCTTGGAATGATGAACCAATGGTTCAACGAGTTTAACTAAGCAAATCTTGCAACTCAGCCACCTCTACCCCCTATTGTGCCTCCTCTAGCACCCTTGAATACACCAAACCATGTACCTGCGACAGTTACCCAAGTATTTGTTGATAAAATTCAAAAATGTGAAACACAAAAGTTCAGAGGTATGGTAGATGATGATCTTTCAAAAGCTAAGTTTTGGCTATTGAACACAAAGAGAGTTTTTGCGGAGTTATTGTACATCCTTGAAGATTGCTTGAGGTGTGCGGTGTCCTTACTAAAATATGAGGTGTATCTATGGTGGGATACTTTGAGCACGATGATATTGGATGATCAAGTTAATTGAGATTTCTTTCAGAATGAATTCAAGAAAAGTATGTTAGCCAGTTGTTCATCGACCAAAAAAAGAAAGAATTTCTCGAGGTAAAACAAGGAAACTCGACTGTAGCTGAGTATGAATGTGAATTTGTACAGTTAAGCAAGTACGCTCGTAACATCATATCAAATGAAGAGGAAATGTGTATCAGATTTGAAGATGGGTTGAATGATGAGATCTGTATGGTTGTAGCGGTATTAAAGTTACGGGAAGTTGTAGAACTTTCATAGCGGGCTCAGAAAGTTGAAGAGATTTGTAGAAGAAAACGACAGTCAGATTTAAAATTTTGAGATTATAACAAGAAAGGGTCATTCAAGCCTGTTCAAACATCTCTATCGAAGAAATTTAGAAATGACACCAGTCGATCAGCTACTCCTTCAGAGTTTGTTAGTAAAGAGAAATAGAGGCAAAGCAATTTCCAGTCAGTCAATTCTTTAGAGGTGAGTGTTGGAAGTGTAATAAATGTGGAGAGAATCGATCCTGTGTGTGATGAATGCAATAAAAGACATTTTAGAGAGTGTCGATCAAAATCAGGAGCTTGTTTTCGTTGTGGGTCTATTGACCATTTTCTTCGTAACTGTCTGAAGAAGCAAAATGATTTTGGAAATCAATCAATTAAGTTTGATGCTGGAAACGATAGAAATACTACTCCCGATCGAGGAAAGAATAGTGAGATGAACGAATGGTTTGAAACAAGAACACCAACTAGAGCTTATGCAATCCGAGCTAGAAAGGAAGTTGCTGCTCCAAATGTTATTGCGGGTACTCTTTCTCTCTTTGATATTAATGTATATGCATTGATTGATCTTGGATCAACTCATTCGTATATATTCACTACATTAATAAAAAAAAGAAAATACCTGTAAAATTCACTGAATATACTGTCAGAGTTAAAAATCCCCTAGGTCAATGTGTTCTAGTTAAAAATTGGGGGTTATGATTTCCCTACTAGTTTGATGTTGTTACCCTTTGATGAGTTTGATGTGATTCTGGGTATGGACTGGTTGACTCTGCATGATGCTATTATGAATTGTAGAAGAGAACATGTAACACCCCGAACCCGAGACCGACACCGGGGTCGAACACGAGGTGTTAACAGACTATAACCCCTTATAAAGATATTTTCCAGACACTGCCTAATCTGCGTACTTGTCGCTTTAAAAATCATATCTTGAGTTTCACAACTCGAAAATTAGTTTCGTGATTTTTCCCTGAAACTAGACTCATATTCCCATCTACATGTTTTTTTCTAGAATTTTTGGTCGGGCCAATTAGTACAGTTTATTAGTCAAAGTCTCCCAAGTTGCAGGGGTCGACTACACTGACCTTTGCCCATTACGACTTGGATATCTCCCTGCACGGGGCTTCAATACTGATGCCGTTTGTTTCTATGAAAACTAGACTCAGAGAGGAATCTGTACATATATGGTACGACCCATAATTATCTCTGGTTAATTTATAATGAATTTCCAAAGTCGGAGCAGGGAATCCAGAAACCGTTCAGGCCCTGTCCCACAAAAATCTGATTATCTCTTAATATACTGCCCATATGATCTTTTCGTTACTTCCTCATGAAAACAGACTCATCGAGCTTCGATTACATAATTTATTCATCAATTAATTCCACTCCTACTATTTTTAGTGATTTTTCAATCTCATGACACTGCTGCTGCCAGCATCTGTTACGAAAGTAACTAGGTCCATTTCATGCCTACCCTTGATCCAACTCAATCGAACATTCGTGCCATCTTCGCATGGCTTAAAGTTTACATGCCAAAGTTCAAACACAACGTAATAGCTTATACATGCCAAAATGTTCTTCTAAGCCAACTAAGAAGAAAGTACCAAAACTTGCTATCCGGTGTGATGACTTCGATGACGGCCTGACCCCGCAAAAATAGATGAGTCCAAGCAACCTATAATGGGTGACAAGGAAACACCGAGTGAGTTTATAACTCAGTAAGTCATAAGCAATGCACTACCATCCATCAATAACATTATCACAAGAGGAAACAAAATGGAACGAGACAATTTACTCCATCCATACCGAACCATACCATAGTTCTTCCAACCTATCGATTCAATTTCATATCAATTCATGCATTCACATTCCATATACTCATCAATAGGACATTGAAGCATTTTCATAAATCAATTTATTTTCGTTACAATCAAACGACTAAACGGCCTTTCACCCATCCTACGATAAATTTTATGTACGTGACTTCAAGTATAGTTGTCACATAGGTTCAACTTACCGAGCTCAACACCAAGTATAAGCATAGCACCTATTAGCCATGTACTCAAGACACTTACCCGATCCGCTGTCCGCGATCGACTCAATAGTGTCGCACACATAGTGTCCATAATGATTCACGAATGTATATTGAGCCCGCACACTCAGTGCTATATAATCAACTCGCACACTTAGTGCTACGTAATCAAATCGCACACTTAGTGCTACATAGTCAAACTCGCACACTTAGTGCCGCATCGTCAATTCGCACACTTAGTGCATCATATTCATTTCGCACACTTAGTGCAACATAGTCAAATCGCACACTTAGTGCTGTACAATTTAATCCCGCGCACTTAGCGCCAATCTCATGGTCATAAATGGTTATCCCGCACGTTTAGTGCCGAGATCAACAACTCAGTACATCTTACCTCTTTTCTTTCATTCAACAATTTCATCATCACATACGTACATGCATATATATATATGTATATTTATTCATTCCATTCAGCATCAATACATAAACATTATGACCATTTGAAATAATACCAACTACATGCTTAATGACTTACCTCGTGTTGGGTAAGACGGTTCCAACTCGGCTACTCGATAACCTTTTCTTTGCCTTTGCTCGATTCACCTCCTTTAACTCCTTGAGCTAAATCAATAATTTAACTAGTTTAACCACCTTGCTAAATATTCACAATCCAATTTCACATGTATATGTATGTTAGTATATTCGGCTAATAACCTCATGCAACTACCATATCATCAAAAATCTAATCACACATGCACATGCATTAGGTAAGTTACCTTTGCTAATTTTAAACCCAACATCACACAAGCTCTCAAGAGATGGCCGAATGCTTCTTTTGTTACCCAACTAATCATTCGACAATTCCATCCCCTTTACCACCCTTTTATGCCTAATTATCTAAATCAAGATAAGATCATCAACATGCCTAACCATAGCCGAATGTGCAACATTAATCTATCACCTCTATCTCTTAAATACTATCAAGTTCATTTACTTCTAATTTCTTAAGTTCAACATCTTAATGCCCATTATAGCCACTCCCATAATCTAAATTTAAAAATCGGCAACACCCACATTTCAACTATCTTAGCCGAATACTCCTCAACACTTAGACTAAAGTATGCACATTAAACTTAATACAACTTTCATTATTCCTTTCATGTTTCGGTCAATTATTCAAATTACCTCATAACATGAACATTCTTTTCAACTAATCTAGCATGACTCATTCGGCCTTAACCAAGAACCACTTTTCATACAAGGACAAAAATAAATCAAATGAACCTCCCATTTAAACCCCTTTCTATCTTCTACTTACTCAATAATACATGTTTCTTAGTTCATATTCATCTATAACCATTTCAAATCACATACTACAAAACATCATCACTTTGGCATATAAGAACATAACCAACGGTTTCTTGCAACACAACTCAAAAATCAACACATGGGTCATGTTATGAGCATCAAAACAACTCAACTTCACAAAAAAATGCCAAAAGAACCACATGATATCATACCTTAATCTATAAACTCACTTGGCCGAATGTCCTAGCTTCCATTTTTTTCTTTTCTTTTCCTTATGGTTTCGGCAAGATGATAGAAAAGATGATGGAACTTTGTTTTTATCACCACTTACTAATATAAATTTATTATACATAATTCCCACCAAATATAAAAAAATGGAGACAAGGGAACACCATAATGCATGCGTGTGTTGGCCGGCCATTCACATTCAAAAATGGTCTATTTGACATGCAAGTCCACTCTTTTTGGTACATGCACTAATAGACCATTTTAAATTGGACTATCATATTTTCTCCATGTCTCAAATCGATCCCTATTAACAATTTTCTCATGCAATTGGTAAAATTAGGGAATGAAACTTCCACATACTCATGTTCACACATAATAAGCACGGAATATAGCAATTAATTATTTTTACGACTCGGTCTTGTGGTCCCGAAACCACTTTCCGACTAGGGTCACATTAGGGCTGTCACAGAACATATTGTACTGAAATGTCAGGATGATAAACAGATTTGAATTGAGTTAGACAAATTAGATGGTACATCTAATATAATCTCAACAATAATGGCATAGAAGTACGTTAAAAAGGGTGGTGAAGCATATCTCACTTACATAGTAGATTCCAGGGTCTTAGAGTTGAAATTAGAACCGGTTCCGGTTGTATGTGAGTTCTTAGATGTGTTTCCAGAGGAATTGCCAAGGTAATCACCGACCCGAGAGGTTGAGTTTGCTATTGAATTGGTGCTACAAACATCTCCGATATCAATAACTTCATACAGAATGGCACCTACAGAGTTAAAGGAATTGAAAATCCAGTTGCAAGAGTTAATAGATAAGGGCTTTGCTCAACCCAGTTTTTTTCCTTGGGGTGGTCCTGTGTTATTTGTTAAGAAAAAGGACGAATCTATGCGATTATGTATCAATTATCAACAACTCAACAAGGTGACGATCAAGAACGAGTATCCATTGCATGTATTGATGATCTGTTTGACCAGTTGAAAGGTGCAACGATATTCTCAAATGTTGATCTTCATTCTGGTTATTATCAATTGCGAGTTAATGATTCGAATGTACCAAAAACCGCGTTCAGAACCAGGTACGGACATTATGAGTTTCTTGTGATGCCATTTAGTTTGACTATTGCACCTGTGGTATTTATGGATTTGATGAGTCTTCAGACTGTGTTTAAACAAATTTGTTATTTTATTCATTGATGATATTCTTATCTATTCACGGGATGAGACAGAGCATGCCCAACATTTGAAAATTGTTTTGCAAAATTTACGTAAAAAATAATTGTTCACTAAGTTTAGCAAATGTAAGTTCTAGCTTCGAGAAGTCAAATTTTTGGGACATGTTGTATCGGCTGACGATATTATAGTTGATCTAAGCAAGATTTCAACTATGGTAGATTGCCTCCGAGAAATGTGCCTAAGGTCAAAAGTTTTCTGGGTTTCGTTGGATATTGCAGAAGATTCGTCAAGGGATTCTCAATAATTGCTACACCATTGACGAGATTGTTGCAAAAAGATGTTAAATTTGATTAGCCCAAGAAGTGTCAGCAAAGCTTTAATTAGTTGAAAGCAATGTTAACCGAGGAACCAGTGTTAGTTCAACCAGATTTCGGTAAAGTATTTATGATTTATGGTGATGCTTCGTTGAATGGTTTGGATTGTGCTTTAATGCAAGAGGGCAAAGTGATATCATATGTTTCTAGACAGTTGAAACAGCATGAAAAGAATTATCTGACTCATGATTTAGAGCTTGCAGCGATTGTATTTACTTTGAAGATTTGGCGGCACCATTTATACAGAGAAAAATGTCATATCTTCATGGATCATAAAAGTCTAAATTATTTGATGTCACAAAAAGATTTGAATTTGTGATAGTGCAAATGGCTCGAGTTATTTAAAGATTACAATTTTGATAGAGGATTGCGTGCGGACCAAGATCGAGTTGCCAAGTCACGAGAAAATTCCTAAGAAAGCTTTAGACAATTGGATCTGAAACAAAACAAAGAAATCAAACTTATCAGTATCAGATCTGAAACGAAAACCCTAAAACCATGGATAATTAGCTAATAATCAGAACACGAATTAATATGGTTCCTTGGAGGCCAAGAAATGAGATCTAAATAGCAAGAATGACTCTCCAAGCCGAATCTGACCTGGAGAAAACGAAACAGCAAGTTAAACTCAAGTGATTAAGAAACCAAATCAGAATAGGAAAAAGCGTACTTAGGCAGTAAGAAATCTAAAAAAAAAATATGATTAACGAATGGTTCTTGATGTCAAATGTGGTGCAAAGATAGATTTTGAACCTTGGGAATGGTTGAAACGAACAAGAAAATAAAATCTAAAACGAAACAGCAAGACCAATGTAGAATCAATTAAATCTGAAATTAAAATAATCAAAACAATAAAAGAGGGGTTTGGATGGCAAGAAGATGGGTTTGGAGAATCAAAAACATTTCTTGATGTCCAAGGGTGGTGCCGATCAAATTCTTGAAAGTTGAACGGGGCTGGAAACGCAATAAGAGAACTTACACAAGTTAGATAATGAAATCGGCAAAAGCAGAAATTAAAAAGAGATTAAACAGCAAGAAAATAAAGATAAAGTCCTAAGAAGCCTTGAAATCGATAAAGATTTCACAACTCCCTTCAAACGGCTCTAATCTTCCCTCCAATGAAGAACAATGGCAAGAAGAAGGCTGAAGATGGCTCCCACAATCTAAAAGATTGTTAAAACTACTTCTAAAGAAAACTCAAGAGAAAATTCTTGGAGAAAAACTTAAGAGAATTTGCAAGCAATCAAAATCTGATTTCAAGTGTATTGTTGTGTGTATGGCCGGCCAAGCCTTACATATATATACGCCTCTATTATTTTCCTAACCCTATTAGAAAACTAAAACTAAAAAAACTCCTAATTATTTGATTTAAAGAGAAATTCGGCCAAGGGCTTTTAATTGGGCCTCTTGGACTGAATATTTACATAGTAATTAAGTTATAAAGTCTAAAATTGAAACTAAGTATTTAAAGAATTAAAATTTTAAAAATTGGGTCACTTTGACAATTTGGCCTGATTTTCAACTAAGTCTCATTTAACTTTCAGGATTGGGCTTGGAACATCTTATTGAGCCTTGCCTTCAAGAACTTAGGCTTGTAGTCCGTTTCCTACCGAAATTGGTTCGTTGATGCTCGTAACGGACATCCAATACGCCTTAGCTGCAAGATTCAGTTTCTTGGACCAAGACTTCCAAGATTTGAAATCTTGATTTTCTTGATTCATGAAATCGCTCCAAACAGCAAAATTGGACCAAGATTCGATTTCTTGATTTTCTTGAAAACAAGAAAGTGAATCTTGATTTTCTTTTTCCTTCGTGTACGCATCTAAGGCCTTGCTAATAAATTCTTGAATGGTTCCATTTAGTTTTGAACACATTTGTCTGGCCTTTGACCTCGTTATTGGGCCTTGTGGTAATTTGAGCCCATCACGTTCCTGAGCTTGAATTGGGCCTTTGTGACTTGTATCAAATTTGATCATTGACTATCATCCTGGAAAAGCTAATGTTTTTGTTGATGCATTGAGTAGAAAATTTTTATTTACTTTGTAAGCATTGAACATGCAATTAACGTTGATTGACGATGCTTCAATTTTAGCCAAATTGAAAGCTGGACCGACGTTTTTGCAACAGATTTTTGAAGTTCAAAAATATGATGATGTGTTGATAACTAAACGAAAATAGATTGAAACGACTCCTAATTCAGATTTCCGTGTAAGCATGCAACACATGGTTCATTAATTGCATAAAAGTACTAGGAGCATTTGTAAGACCAAATGGCATTACCAACCATTCATACAAACCGTGTTTGGTCTTGAAGGCAGTCTTCCATTCATCGCCTTCTTGCATTCAGATTTGATGGTAGCCACTCCTAAGATCGATCTTCGTGAATATTTTAGCACCACTTAATTCATCGAGCATATCATCGAGTGAGGAATAGGATGTCTATATTTGACGGTGATCTTGTTGATGGTACGAAAATCAACACACATTCGCCACGAAGCATCCTTTTTGGGCACAAGTAGAACCGGCACCGCGCAAAGACTGAGACTCTCTCGGATGTAACCCTTATCCATAAGTTCAGCAACTTGCTTTTGCAACTCCTTGGTTTCTTCTGGGTTAGTTCAATAAGCAGGCCGATTAGGAAGTGCGGCTCCAGGCACTAGGTCAATTTGGTGCTCGATGCCTCGAATGGGAGGCAATCCACTATGCACTTCATCCGGGAAAACATCCTCAAATTCCTATAAAAGAGACAACATAGAATAAGGTAGATCTTTGGGTAACTCGTTAGTGTTTAACAAAATTTCTTTGTACATGAGTACAAATACAGGTTGCCTCAAAGTTAATGCTCTTTGAACATCACTCGCTCTTGCAAACACACTTATTTTCTCAATTTTTTTCTTCTTTTGCTTCCTTTTCACTTTCTTTTAAAATTTTACCTCAAGCTCTCTCATTTTTCTTCTCTTTTCCACTCGCACTATTTTTTTCTTTTTCTTGCATTTGTCCAACAGAAGTTTTGAGTTTGAGTTGGTCCTCATATACTTGCTTCGAGGTTAATGGTGTAAGTGTGACTGTCTTGCCACAATGCTTGACAGTATACCTATTGGTATAGCCATCATGAACCACCCTCCGGTCGAATTGCCATGGTCGTCCTAACAGTAAATAGCCCGTATGCATAGGCACCACGTCGCATAAAACTTCGTCAAAATACTTTCCAATTTTGAAAGAAACAATGACTTGTTTCATGACTTTAAGCCACCACCATTGTTGAGCCATTGAATCTTGTACGGGCTCGGATGTTTGGTGGCTGGCAGTCCTAACTTCTCCACCAAGAAAGTACTTGCCACATTCGTGCAACTTCCACCATCTATGATAATACTACAAATTTTACCTTGGATTTGGCATCTCGAATGGAAAATATTCTCTCATTGTTGCCCGTTCTCCACTCCTTGAAGGCTTAAACTTCGTTTGACTACAAGAAACTCTCCTTCAACAGGGTGTTCCAAATCCTCTTCTTCATTAGAATTCAATTCGGCCTTATCTTTCTCTTCATCCTCCGTTTCAATTTCACCATCGACACGCAATACCATGGTGTCCCGGTTTGGACATTGACTTGCGATATGTCCTCTTCCCAAACATTTGAAGCATTTGATATCTCTTGAACGGTTAGACGAACTCTCAATGGCTTTACCTTTACTTGATTCAGCCAAAGACTTATTTGTTTTGGGCAACACCATGGACTCCTTTGCTCGGTTTGATGAAAAACTTTTTGCTAACGCCTTGTCCCCATCTTGAAAGATTTGTAGTGGAATAGCCTCGGGTAGCACCTTTTCTCTTCATTTATTTTTCCATTTTGATGGCCATGTGTACCATGTTCGTCACCACGATGTAATGTTGAAGTTCGACGACATTAGCAATATCACGATTGAGACCTACTAGAAAATGAGCCATCATTGCCTCACAGTCTTCTTGCATATCCGCCCAAATCATCGCAACCTCCATCTCCTTGTAATAATCTTCTACACTCTTAGCTCTTTGAAAAATATTTTGGAGTTTTTAATGGAGTTCCCGATGATAATACGAAGGAATGAATCGTCGTCGCATTGCCGCTTTCATCTTAACCCAAGTGGTAATAGGCCTTTCTCCATTGCGTCTTCGACTAGTGGTGAACTGATCCCACCAGATCATCGCGTAATCAGAAAACTCGATTGCGGCTAATTTGACCTTCTTATTCTTGGAATAGTTATGGCAATCAAATACCAACTCAATCTTTTTCTCCCACTCTAGATACGCCTCAGGGTCAGATTTGCCTTGAAAATGAGGTATTGATAGCTTTATATTCTTAAGATCATCATCTTCTTGTCTTCGATCTCTTTGGCCACGATTCCGTTGTTCCCTTCGTTGAACACTCACAGTGGACCCTAGGTCACTTTCAGCTTCACTAAGATCAAACAGATCATCTTCGTTAAGTTGTTGTCGGCTATAATTTCTAGGGCAACTTTGAGGTGTTCTTTTCCGACGTGCTCTCTCTTCAACTAAGTCCAACGTTTCTTGTATAGGCTCAAGCTTCTGGTCAAAGAGTCGCTCCACCTCGCGTAGCATGGCTTGAAGATTAAGGTCCGGAACATTTTGAACAGGTTGTCATTCTTGTCGCTCCTCTATATTTCGATCAGAATTTTGTGATATAAAAATAAATGAATCAAATCAGAACTAAAGAAAGATAATAATTGAAACCTCACAACAAACCTTATGTTCACTTGGAAAGAAAGAAATTGATAACACTCACGCTCGTGTTTGCACTTGTATGTTGGCTTTTACCTCCTCTCTATTGTTCTCACGCTCTCGTGCCTTTTTCCACTCCTTCTTTTCTCGTGACTTTGTAAGCAGACTTTACCAAGGCTTAATCGTAGGCTTAGGGGTCAGTCACAAATTTAGGAAACAAAGGAAATAATGAATAGGGATAGGGTAGACTGAACAAAATAAATAAATTAAATTCGGGTTGAGTGTGGCATTGGGGTAGAAGAGATGGGGGTAGAAATTCAATCTTTGTGGATTAGGAAATTTCCAACACCTTTTTTTTTGAAGTTTCATTTTTTTTGAATTTTCGTTTTTTTTCAATACTTCAAAATACAATGAGAAACTTGCGAATACAACTTGAATTTTTTTTGCACTTCACGAACCTATTTCGGCTTGTCTTCGTAAGTTCGTACTTCTCATTTTAATGGCTCTGATACCAAATGATACGATCCACCTCGGTGTTGAGTCGAGTCGTATTTGAGTTTCCCGATCGTCTACGATGAAGTAAGAAACAAATGAATAGCTAACAAATAAAATTGAAAAAAAATAGGCTCAATATTGTTTTATAACAACAAAGGTTCAGAAAAAAATGGATAAAAATGGATGTGTTCGGTTATAATAAAATGAAGGAAAGAAAAATGGCTCAAGAAACAAGTAAGAACCAACACTAGTAAGTGTCGACCCAACATTTATACGTTTAATGAGATGGATAGAAAATTCAATCAAAACCTTGACCCACTATCTAGAAAGATAGAAACCTCAGTATAGGGTTCAAACGCCACACTTACTAAAGTGATAAGTTTGGGATAAAGCAAAGAACGGGTTGACGCCACTAGCTTTGTAGATAAGCCAACAAGTCTTTGTACATAATCGGAGAAAAGTAATTCTCACCAAATGAATAGAGTTTCATTCAAAGAGCATCAAAACTCCATTACAAATTCTGATTTCACCTATTTATAGTGCTGAAATAGGATAGCCAAATAGTCACAAGCATTCGTCTTAATGTGCTAATTAAAAGCTGAATTAAATTTCAAGTCTCTTGGCATTCTTGAAACAAATAACTCCTTCATTGAATTTTCTTCAATTCAGCTGAATGAATGTCTTTAATTGCTTGAAAAATGACTCTTGAGTTAGCCCTTGGCCAGCCGAATAGACACCAACTTATTAATCAGCTCTTTAATGGTATCTGAATGCTTGAATTAACCTTTGAAATGGCAAAAACGGACTGGTAGTTTAAAAGGCTGCTGCCAAAATTAAATAGATGATATAATGCTCCTTAAAACCTCCTTAAATGATGTATAAACCTCCTTTGTAATAGCCCCTTTACTTTGTAACTAGAAATGACTTGAACAACCACTTTATTTAATTTGTAACAGCCTTGAATTGTAATGGTTATAAGCTGAAGAGACACCTGCAGTAAACACATTAAAATGAACTTATTAAACATATTTAAACACTAATTAAACATATCAAAGATAAATACTTAACTTAAATAAATGAGCTAAACATATGCATCAATTATTCTAGCAACTAGTGATACGGGGTTGCGCGCGGACCAAGATCGAGTTGTCAAGTCACGAGAAACTCCTACGAAAACCCTAAACAATTAGATCTGAAACGAAACAGAAAATTAAAAGATTAGATTTTTGAATTTTCAGATCTGAAATAAAATCCCCAAATCAGCAAAGAATCAAATTGAGAATAGAAATAAGTGTTAGGGTTCTTGAAACCCTCAAGGAGATTGTGATTCTGCCCAATTGAACACCAAGATAGTTTTCCCCAAATTTCGACAATCTAATTTCACCCAAAAAGAGTATGGAAAAACCCTAGAAATTGAGGATTTTGGGCTGATTCCTTAAGATAGAAAAAGGCTGAAAACACAATAAGAACAGAAAATAGATTAGATAATGATTCAGCACAAGTAGAAATAAAGAAAGAATTGACAGTAAGAAATTAAAAGATAAGTCCTAAGAAGCCTTGAAATCTCGAAAGATCTCACAACTCCCTTCAAACGGCTCTAATCTCCCCCTCCAAAGAATATCAATGGCAAGAAGAAGGTTGAAGATGGCTCCCACAATCAAAAAGATTGTTAAAACAACTTCTAAAGAAAACCCAAGAGAAAATCCTTGAAGAACTCAAAGAGAATTTTCACTCAAATCAAATCTGAAATTTTCAATGTAATTGTAATGTAATGTAAGGTGGCTGGCCAAGCCATATAAATAGGCCTTTCAAATGTTTTCCTAATTTAATTAGAACACTAAAACTAAAACTAAAAAAAAACTCCTAATTATTTTAATATGGAAATTCGGCCAAGGGTCTTTTATTTGGGACTCTTGGACTGAATATAAAAATTTAAACTAAATAAAATAAATAAATAAATAAATAAAAATAAAACTTTACAACTTGGGCCACTTTGACAATTTGGCCTGATTTTCAACTAAGTATGGGTGGATTTCTTGATTGGGCTTGGAATCTTCTTATTGGGCATTGCCCTCAAGAATTTGGGCTTTTGTGACTCGTATCATTCCCCCCTTCCTCAAAAAGATTCGTCCTCGAATCTGAAAAATCAAATGAACTCGACTTTCCTCTATCGAACGGGACTAATGGCAATTGAGTCCACTGAAAAGAATAGCCATGAGATAGTAAATAGCAACGGAAACAAGCTTGTAGTCCAATCATAAGCATAACAGAACAGGTATAACGCATGTGAATGGACAGATTCAGATTACCATGCAAACAATCTAATTTACTCACCACTGCCTCGTCAAATATTTGAAACAAAGATGGACATGTTTAAGGCATTCAGTCGTCTCACGTTGTTCCCACAAACCATGAATAAATTGCGAGTAATAAATCAAATGGTAAACATAATCGTCACAAGTAGGTATTTGAAAAGATTCACATGGTTCACAGAGTTGCATAATCATACCATGCATTAATCGACGGTCTATAGATTCACTCACACATGCATTATCAAAAATAAGAATCTTTTTATCAACCATCAAAACAGATAGATCATCAATAAATAAAATAGGACAGTCAAGCACGTTTCGATCTAAGTGTTCATCAACACGATCTTTATCACTATCCGAGGAGTACAAAAGTGTTTCAAAGGTTTCAAGCATCTTACCTCGATAAGCAGAAGAATAAGGGTCGATTTTACCTTTTTCATTTAAAACAAACCTTCGCTCATCGGGGGCATAGTGTAGTCGAATCTCCGTTGTTGAGTTAACCTTTGTCAAATGGAACTCAAACTTCATGTACAACCACATAAACTGTTTAAGGCACGAATATAAATTGAAAACAAATTTGGAAAATTTCGTTACCTTATTCTCCAAAACAGATTTGGACAAATTCGAGGATTTTACACAAGGTAAATCAAGAGAATAACAAATCACACTTCTTTTCGTAATGACTTTATCAACCACAATCGAAGAGTAACAATTAATCGGATCAAAATGAGGGGATCTTTTAAGAACTAAGTCACCAAAAGTTTTATCAATAATTTTCAAATCTGCACTGGACTCGGTTTCTAAAATTTCCTTACCTCGCTTACCTTCGGGATCATGTAGTGTGATTTCATCTTTGCCTAAGTTGATCGTATGAAAGCGTCTTTCATTTGAGAGGTATTGAAGTTGAAAGTTATCTTTCGATCTTTCGGGAACCTGAAAAGTAGCAACACAAGAAAAATTCATATCTTGGTTAGTGGAAACATTCCTCACTACCCTTTCCACGTCTTTTTCTTTTGTTTCTTTTTCTAATTCATTTTCTCTTCTTTCTTCAATTTCTTTTTCCCTCTCAATCTCTTTTTGCTCTTTTTCATTCTCTTTTTCTTTTTCCTCACTTGTTTTAACAGAATTTTTCAGTTTGATTTGGTCCTCATGGACTTGTTCCGGAGTGAGCGGCACTAAGGTGAGTTTCTTTCCTTGATGCTTGACAGAATACCTATTGGTACGACCATCGTGAGTGACTTTTCGATCCAGTTGCCATGGTTCTCCTAGCAACAAATGGCAGGCTTGAATAGGCATTACGTCGCACACAACTTCTTCTTGATACTTACCGATAGAAAAGGCGATGCGCACTTGTTGAGTGACCTTAAATTGGCTTTCGTTGCTAAGCCCTTGTAGTTGATAAGGTCGTGGATGCTTGGTAGTGGTTAAGCAAAGCTTTTCCACCATCGTCGTGCTGGCTATGTTCGAGCAACTTTCACCATCAATAATAACTCTACAAAGCTTACCTTGTACATGGCAGCGAGTATGAAAGAGATGTTCTCGTTGCTGCTCGCTCTTTGGTTTTGCCAAAGATGATTGTCCACGATCATGAAAATCATCATCCATTCTAGTGACACGTCGAGGGTTGCACCTATGGGGCTGGTTATCCCTATCTTCCTTAATTGGATCTCGATATTGATGTTTTTGATTCACTCGTACCTTATTCAAAGTAGTATTCAATGCTTGAAGTGTAGCATTTATTTGTGTGATTGCAGCAGTATGTCTGTCTAACTGTTGTTGGACTTTCATAAGTGCATCATTATTATCACCTTTAGACATCTTCAAAACCTGTAAAAAATAAACACTCAACACTCAAAAATAAAAGTTAGCAAACCTCACCATTAATCACTCAAAAAGAAAAATCAAATTCTCAATGAGGTCGAATTCAATCTTGTGAGTTCTTTATCAGAGTTTATATCAACCAATTAGAGAGTGTGAACCAAACTACCAAAGAATCCTAATTTGCACTAGGATGCCAAAAACTGACGAGACACCAATTGATTCGTGTTGCACCAAGGAAGAAGTTGTGCACACGTTTAAATCCTACTAACACAAGAAACAAGAAGGTGTTAGATATTTTAAAAGGATAATAAAAAGCAAACAAATGAAAACCTACAGCTAAGAATCAATAAAAATTGCTGAAAACAGAAAACCCGAAAAACTGTGGAGTAACTTGACAACTTCGTTCGAGGTGTTCCCGATCTCAAAAAATCACAAAATTAAATCTCGAATGTCCTTAAATATTTAATTTTTGATCTGGAAAGTTTGGGCACCAAACTCAACCCGCTGAATTTTTTTTAAATTTTTATTGGATTTCGTCTTTTTTTCGATTTTTTGACTTTTTTGACTGATTTTTTTGCAGGAATAAATTTTTTATATTCAATCACAGTGCCACAAATATGTATGTAAAATTTCAGATCAATTTGACAACGTTTACCCACTCAAATAAATTTTTTTTGAAAAATTTTTCTGGGTAAAACTGCTGTTTTTGCTTTAAAATATTGAGATCAGTTTAGAAATCAACCAAGAACACCCAAAACGCCCAAAATCTGATACCAAATGATACGGGGTTGCGCGCGGACCAAGATCGAGTTGTCAAGTCACGAGAAACTCCTACGAAAACCCTAAACAATTAGATCTGAAACGAAACAGAAAATTAAAAGATTAGATTTTTGAATTTTCAGATCTGAAATAAAATCCCCAAATCAGCAAAGAATCAAATTGAGAATAGAAATAAGTGTTAGGGTTCTTGAAACCCTCAAGGAGATTGTGATTCTGCCCAATTGAACACCAAGATAGTTTTCCCCAAATTTCGACAATCTAATTTCACCCAAAAAGAGTATGGAAAAACCCTAGAAATTGAGGATTTTTGGGCTGATTCCTTAAGATAGAAAAAGGCTGAAAACACAATAAGAACAGAAAATAGATTAGATAATGATTCAGCACAAGTAGAAATAAAGAAAGAATTGACAGTAAGAAATTAAAAGATAAGTCCTAAGAAGCCTTGAAATCTCGAAAGATCTCACAACTCCCTTCAAACGGCTCTAATCTCCCCCTCCAAAGAATATCAATGGCAAGAAGAAGGTTGAAGATGGCTCCCACAATCAAAAAGATTGTTAAAACAACTTCTAAAGAAAACCCAAGAGAAAATCCTTGAAGAACTCAAAGAGAATTTTCACTCAAATCAAATCTGAAATTTTCAATGTAATTGTAATGTAATGTAAGGTGGCTGGCCAAGCCATATAAATAGGCCTTTCAAATGTTTTCCTAATTTAATTAGAACACTAAAACTAAAACTAAAAAAAACTCCTAATTATTTTAATATGGAAATTCGGCCAAGGGTCTTTTATTTGGGACTCTTGGACTGAATATAAAAATTTAAACTAAATAAAATAAATAAATAAATAAATAAAAATAAAACTTTACAACTTGGGCCACTTTGACAATTTGGCCTGATTTTCAACTAAGTATGGGTGGATTTCTTGATTGGGCTTGGAATCTTCTTATTGGGCATTGCCCTCAAGAATTTGGGCTTTTGTGACTCGTATCAACTAGTTAATTAAAGAAGCATAAACTTAAACTCATGCATCAATAAATAATCCTAGTAACTAGATTAATTAAGAGCAATACTGATTCAAGTTCAACAATAAAAACACTTATTAATTAAACTAAAATGAGTTGAATAAATATCCAGCAACTCAATTATTAAACTAAAGATAAGTTTATTAAAATTTCAGTTCAATTTGCAATAAATTGCAAGTGACGCCTATTGGGTTAATCCTTTCATGATGAATAGATTCGGCTTCTTGTTCATCCCAAACTCGATCCACATAGCTTGCAAATGCATCTTTAAAATTCTTAGCTCGTGACCTAGTTATAGGCCCTTGTGGCAGCTTAATGGATTCAATAGAAACATCTCGGGCTGAGGTCATATCAACTACAATAAACAAATAAGTATGATATCTCATATCAACTTATTTGAACATGGTTATGCATTTCTAGTCTCACTCCATCAAGAGGCCTAAGATATTGCTCCCATTATGTAGGAGGGAAAAATCCTATATTAATCAATCATATCCTACTACATAGATTACGACATACCCAATATCAGTCTTTATAGTATAATCTGTTATGGTAGACGTTTGACTATGTCAAAATATATAAGTCACTATACAATGATGATCTCAAGTCTGAGGATCATATACAAAGTTATCATTATGAGTAATTTTGTGACTATTACATAATAATCTAAAAAACATACTCATAGCGGGTTAGTCCAGTATGTTGTTCTCTAATACATACTTATGTATCGATTTTGATATCTCCATGTCAATGATAACACTTTGTCATCAATCAACTACACATTAGTCTTAATGCATTATCATTGTCCAAGCCCACAATAATACTTGACTAAGGGCCTTTTAAGAATAATCATATTATTCTCAGGACTTTATTATTAACCAATTTATTTATACACAGAAAAATAAACTGAAATAACAATGACAATACCTTATATAATAAATAAGGTAAAACGAGTATGTGATTACGATAATATCATGATTAGTTTTTGGGCATACTCTAACAACTAAGACATTTTAATGGCGGAGTGACGAAAAATGAAAATTAATCTAAAGGGGTGACTAAATTAACAAAACAAAATCGGTGACCAAAATAGGAACATGTTAAAAGTTGGGTGACTATCTAAGTAGTTTACCCTTTAAATTTTTAAAAATTATTATTAAGAAAAATTTTAAAAGTATCAAATTGATATTTTAGTTATAGTTCAAGGGCTTAATTGGTTATTAACCCTTTAATTTAACGTGACTTTTCATCCTCGGAAGTTAACGAATAAGTGTTATATTTTGATAACTTTAGTGATAATTATGCAACTTTTGAATGTTGAGTGATTGAAATGTATTTTTAATAAAAGTTTTAAGGACCATTGGTGTTGTTTATCCCGAAGAGAATACAGAATGTCAATTCCGTCATTTCCAAGAGTCTCTAAGTAAACATTTTATAATTCATTGTTTTTTACAATTTTCTTTTCACGCTATGCTTTACCAAATTATTATTAAAAGAAAAAAAATTGGAAGTCCAAAACTTCAAACCCTTGGGATAAAATAAAACATAGGCAATCTCTGCAAGTAAAGATTTTGCTTTCTCTTTCTTCTAAAACAAAATTGCTTTCTCAATCAAAGCAACAAACTTTCTCTCTTGCTAAAGCATGGGGCTTTGGATTTAGTTGGCATTTCCATAAGTCTACTGAGATTCCAACAGATTTTGTGAAGAGTTGTCGTTTCAAACTCCCAAGGTTTGGGTCTTTTAACTTTGGTAACACTAACTTCTATTTTTCTTTTTTTTTTGGGTGGGGGGGGGCTTGTTTGGTTATTGTTATTGGCTGTTCGGTGTCGCTGGAATTGGTCGATTGTTGAGTAAAAGATAGTTTCTTGCTTTAAGATTAATGGGTTCTGTTTAATTATATTAAATATGGCTCTGGGATGATATGTTTCATTAGGTAAATGGGTGTAGCTGTGAGTTTTTTGGTTGATAAAGTAAGGGTTTCTTTGGCGGGTGTTACGGCTAAGAATATTGATGAAGGTTGACTTGCTCTTTCTCGGGTTTATTTTCTGTTTTGTTGGTTTTTATTAAGGTCTGAAATGCAAATTGATCACTACTGTATATGTATACTGGTCGATAGCTGTTAGCCATATATGCCTGTATGGAGTTCTGGAAGAATTTGGAACCGAAGTCTGAACTATATGAGCCAAACAGCTGGTTTGGTTGAATGAATTCATGTATGGATTATAATGTGGTCAATAATTTACTGTTTTTGTGCCGACGAACTGAAATTTAGTTGTCCAAAGGGATAAGAGTCAAGCTGGTTGATGGTTACATGCCAGCCTTTGCTTTGGTGAAGTTGACGTTTTTTGCTTTTGCTTATGATTCATCTGTATTACTAAAACCTACCTTTCTGCTTATGTGAGTTTTTTTTTTCCTCCTTAGAGTACTATGCATCTGACATCTTTCTTTGATGTTTGTATCTTTTCTAATACATAATCCATCATTCAAGTTCATGTCTTGATTGACCAAAATTTTCAGTTAACAGTTTAATTTTGACTTTCACATGTTTTCTCTTGATGTCTATTTGTGTGTTTGTCTTGTTGCATGTATCGATATTTATTAATTTTTTCCAGTCTTTCTGGTTTTGAAATGTCTTAGCTTGCTTTCTCTGCAATTGATGTTATCGAGGAAACCTCATTTTATGAATTTTATTTCTTCTATGTAGTTGTTTGTGTTTAAATGAATCCTATATTAAAGTCATGACCTATAGATATAAGCTAATCATATTTCCTCATATACATAGAAGATCAAATCTGTTTTTGTATCTCATTTGAGATTTAGAAACCTATAAATGTGTTGTGCTAAGCCGGATGTCCTTTTGGTGTGAAATTGTCTCATAACAGTGACGCTTTGACAATATTGTCAACGTACTTGAAGACTGACCTTCTTAGATGTGCAGGTATATAAAAGTATTTAATTGTTTATTTGAAAGATACTACTTATCCTCTAAATGTTCAGTATTTTGGATTGATTAGTTGTTGAGTGGAGTAATAAAAAAAAAAGTTGTGTAATTCTCACATCACAGATAATCAGCATTGAATTGATTAAAAACTTTGATAATTTTCTTAATTTTTTTTGTTGATTTTATATTCTTATATTTTATGGGTTTAACCCAAAAAAGAAAGGTTGTAGGTGCACTGGTCGTGTGCCTTTCCTGAAAGAGTTTGAGGTACTTTTATTGTCTGGGTGCATGAATTGAAGACAATGGTTTAGGCGAATGTAATGTAACAGTTAGATTTGCTTGTTTTCCAAATATTAGGTCATAGTTTTATACAGTATTTTTGCTCCCCCTAAGGGCAACCCAGAACTTGAGACTCAAATTTCAAGTTCAAACGTAGTATTAGATTTACTTGTTTTCCTAGTGTTATTGTGGAGCCTGTGAATTTGATAGCCCTACCCTATGTAGGAACAAAAGGAAACCAAAAAAAGCATTTTTTTCATTTCTGCTAAAAGGTTCTTACATATATTTGCTAATGCTTGAATTGTATATATATTAGATTCATATTTGAATCTCTCACTTATGTCAGAACCTTTAAGCTCATATGGTATCATTTTGATTACTTGTTTTTGTCACTTTTTCTGGCAATAAATGCAACATCTCATGCTTTACCATGAAAATGGTACCATTTTCATCATGTTCATACTTGTGAATGATTAGCAGTGAGTTCTAATAGCGACAAGGCATTGCATCCATGCGCATTCCAAGAGAATAATGTGATTCTTACTGTTATTAGGAAAACGAAGTCTTTGATGATCTTTCTCCATAGAACATGGCAACTGAGAGCCCGATGCGAATGATAGAAAGTAATGGGGCTACAAAGTGGCGCTCTTCAAAGGATGCTCTAGTATTTGATTCACAATTGAATGATATGGAAGTAGAGGAGTTGACAATGCTTTTGAAAGGACAAAAAATCCGTGGAGATCAAACAGATACAGTGCCAAATCGAAGTGGGAGTGCTCCACCAAGTATGGAAGGTTCATTTACAGCACTTGGAAACCTTTTGGCTCAAAAGAACACTAGCCTGACTTCAAGCCTGGCAAGTTTGAGCAGTGTCATTGACAAGTGTGAGTCTGAGGAGCAACTGCGTTCTCATCCAGCTTATTTTGCTTACTATTGCTCCAACATTAACTTAAATCCAAGGCTTCCACCGCCCCTCATTTCACATGAAAACCGACGCTTGGCACGCCATATTGGTGGTTTCGGTAGTAACTGGAGAGCAACATCTGTGGATGATAGTGGCAATGGGTCATTACCTTTTTATCGAACTTCACTCACTACACATAAGGAGGAAGTTGAGGATGATAGATCATCCCCTATACAAGCTTTAGACAAGTGGGCAGAAGATAGTAATGAGCCTTTGCTTGAACAAGACTTAGCATCTTTCCCTGGTCGCCACAAGAGTTTGGTTGATCTGATACAGGTATTCTTATCTTTTTTCTGTTTATTATTATTTATTTATTTATTATATGTCCGCCATTTCCAGAGAGATGTTGGTGAGTTAAGCAAAAGCTTTTTGGGGATGAAAAAGAACTCTCCAGTACAGTATTATTGGTGAGAGTCCAATATTTTATTTATTATATTGTCCGTCATGCTCCTACTAATACAGTATTTAGATATCAATGGGCTACTAGTACACATAACATATAGATGCTTGAACTAGTGAAAACTAATCATCTTGGTTTCTTCTTCTTCTTTTTTTTCCCTTCAAAAATCTAACTGAAGAAATGGAAAGAGGAGATAAAGGGGAATATGTGGGTTTGGTGAAAATCTGATGCCAGTCGTTTGAGATTGGCGACAAGCGCGGAAGTCCACTGCCAAATTCTGGGTTTTTTGGGTGCTGCTGTAGCATGAGTTTAGAGAGAACATAGAAATAAGAGGGGTAGGAGGAGAAAGAAAAAAATAAAGAAAAAGAAGGAAAAGGAAAAGGAAGAAAAGAAGAAAACAGAAAAGGAGGAAATAAAGGAAGAAACAACTAATATTCTCTGGGTCAATAAGAAAAATAAGGGCCTTAGGCCTTTGATATTTTGGACTAGTAATTGATCATATAAAATCTAATATCAAGGATTTAAGGTTGACTAAAACACATATTTAATATTAACAGTAAATAAAATATTTGAATTTAAGCAAAAATGTTTTTTAATGGCAGTATTTTTTTACATAATAATATATTCATATATTTTTGTGATATTTTTAAATAAGTTTTCTCATATATGTATTCCTTAGATACATCCACATTGGACGCTTGAACCCAAGTCAAGCTACTTTTAAGACTGCTGTAGTTGCTTTTTTCACATCAAACTAGTTTCATAACCACATTGTTATAAGAGATAATTGGCATAAGATAACCCAGGAAACAAATGATGTCTCGTTTGTTGTGTTGTTTTTTTTTTCTCTTTTAATGCACTGCACATCAGCAGTTGGATAGATAGACTCTGTAGAATGATGCCAATTTAAAATATTTCAACATTTTCCTTCTCAAATGTTACAAAGAAAACTACATGCAGCCCTATATTCTTGCCTGTGTGTTTGCACAGAGGCTGAGAAAGCAAAGTCACAAACAATTTAAATGACTCAGGTGTTCTGATATACTGCTGCCTCTCATTTATTCTACAGTGCTGCAATGTATCTTAGCAGCTGCTTCTTTCTCACCAGAGTGGCACATCATATAAGTTAAAAGGCAAATATATTAAAATCATCATCAATTATTCTTAAATTGGCTTTTAATAGGAGTATATGGATTAAAATCATTGGAACTGGGATAAAGAAATAAAATAGTAGAGTAGAAACAGATGAAGGATCACATTCAGACTTCAACCTCTTATAAATCTACCCTTTGTAGCCATGGTGTTCCTATGAAGTTCAATTCAAAGCTGTCTGACGCGGAATTTACATGTATTGATATTATTGCCATTGTGTTTATTAAGTAGCTTTAGGCATTTTTGCGTTTGGATATTTTTTAGTTGTGTCGCCTTATATTGATGTTCTGCTTTTTTTCTTGGCTAATGTGTAGGAAGACTTCCCCCGCACCCCTTCACCTGTGTATAGTCAGTCACGTTCATCAGGCATCACCACAGCAGATGAACCAATAGATCATGATGTTAATGCCATGTCGTCAAATTTTTCTTCCATTAACTCTTCTTCAAAAGTACCTGAATCGATCGTGGGTTCTTCTGATGCTTGCATGGATACAAATGCCCTGGATGCTCATGCTATTAGTTTGATACCCCACAAGGATTCTTCAGAGACCTCTATTCAGAGCTCGCAATGTCCTGAACAGGTGGTTAGATTATCAACATCTTCAAAAAATGATACAAATGTGAAAGATGCTAAGTCAGATGCGGATTCCCCTGGTGATGTTTCACAGTCTGTCATACTTTCCACTGTAGAGTCCAGAATGAGGAAAAAACAAGAAGCACAGCAGTCTCATGGAAGGAATATGCCTCAAGAATATTATTCATCTATTCAACCAGCTTCTCCACATCAGGCCCAAGGACTTCCAGCACAGGCCAGTTCTCAAGGATTGAGCCATCTGTATAGCCATTCTAGGTTCTCTTCTGTGGCATCACAACCATTATTGCATTCTTCTGGACTCACGCTTCCCATGTATGCAACAGCAGCACCATATATGACTTCTGCAAACCCACTTTATGCCAATTTTCAGCCATCTGGTCTGTATGCTTCACAATACAATATCGGTGGATATCCCATGAATCCTGCATTTCTTCCCCCATTTATGGGCGGATACCCTTCTCATGCTGCTATTTCTTTGCCATTTGACTCTACTGCTTCTGGTTCAAGCTTCAATAATCGAACTTATGGTGCTTCAACTGGGGAAAACACTCCACATACAAGTGATTTACAGCATCTTGGCCACTTCTATGGGCAGCATGGATTAGTGCTGCCACCTTCCTTAGTCGATCCACTTCATATGCAATACCTCCCAAATTCGTTTAGCAGCACATATGGTGCTTCTGTTCAGCATGGTCATTTGTCATCAACTGGTGCTTCTGGGGGCCAAATTGATTCTTTTGTGCAGAAAGAGTCAAGTGGTGCTGCTTATATTGGAGATCCAAAAGTTCAGCCTCCAATTAATGGGAGGCTAAGCATTCCAAATCCTGGGAAAGTTGGAAGTATTGGTGGTGGGTTTTATGGAGGTCACCACAGCATGGGTGTTATTGCCCAATACCCTACATCACCAGTTGCTAGTCCGCTGATGCCATCATCACCGGTAGGTGGAATGACTCCTCTAGGTCGCAGAAATGAAACTAGATTTCCTCCAAAAGCAGGACCTCAGTCTGCATGGCAAGGACAGAGAGTCAGCAGCTTTGAGGACTCCAAAAGGCATTCCTTTCTTGAAGAACTGAAATCCAGCAATGCCCGAAAATTTGAGCTCTCTGATATATTTGGTCGTATAGTTGAATTCAGGCAGTTTTCTCTATCAAGTTTGTTTTCATTCTCTATATATAATGTGATCATTATTGCTAGCGGGAGAAATAATTTAATACCTGTTTGACTTCAGTGTTGATCAACATGGGAGTCGATTTATCCAGCAGAAGCTGGAGCATTGCTGTATTGAGGACAAGGAGTCTGTTTACAAAGAAGTCCTTCCGCATGCTTCAAGATTAATGACTGATGTTTTTGGTAATTACGTCATTCAAAAGGTATGGTTTTAAATGTGTTTTATGAATGCTTCAAGTAATTTACTTTTAGTGGGAATTGTAAGCAATTTGAATAACATTTTCGGATAGCTGAATTTTGCTGCTGTGTGGCAGTTCTTTGAGCATGGGAGTTGCGAGCAGCGAAATGAACTTGCTGATCAACTGGTTGGAAATATGTTAAACTTTAGTCTGCAAATGTATGGTTGTCGTGTGATACAGAAGGTATATGGAACCTTTTATAAGTATGATATTCACAGTGGTGTGGCTTGAATATTTCTGTGGATGACTCACTTTTATCATTTTAAAAATTTGACCCCAGAAAAGAAAGAATGATTGAAACAAATACTATCATCAAATGTTATGATTAGTTTAAATCATTTTTAAAAAAAAATTACCGGTATTCATCTTCTTAGCTTGGACTTGTATATAAATATATGCAATCTTTAATTTGTTTTTATGTAATTTCAGTGAGAGTCAAGGATTGCTGTGCCCTTTTTGAGCCATATGTTCTTTCATAAGCTATTCAAATATCCATGTATTGAACAGTAGAGCCTTACAACGGCAGGACTCTCAACAAGGCCATAAATTGTTATTTACTTTCTTAGAATGACAATGATATGATCATGTCCCCAGTAATGAGATCTTAGCTTCTTTTCTTGAAGAATGTCCATCTGCATCCGGTCGTTGTATTATATGATCATATAAATTTGTTGATATGATCATTATGTTGGACTAATAACTGGTTATTCTCATAGATATGCACATAAAAATATATTCTGACATATTTATGTATTTATACATGTATGTGGACATTAGTTATTATTTTATTGTTTGATGTACCCTAGCTGATATTGGGCCTTCGGGTCATAAAATGGATGAGCATCTCTTGAACTGTATAAAAGTGGTAAATAGTTGCTGTCATGTTTTTCAGTTTCTATCTCTTTTGTGAAAGGTATTTATATTTTAAAATTGGTTTCAGTCATGGATTATGACAAAGCATTTCTTCATCAATTTAGTGTGGTTTCCTGAGATTCTTTATGTGAAATTTGTTTTTCCAGGCGTTGGAAGTGATTGATCTGGATAAAAAAACCCGACTTGTTCAGGAGCTTGATGGTCATGTTATGAAATGTGTACGTGATCAAAATGGGAATCACGTCATACAAAAGTGTATAGAGTGTATCCCTACTGATAGAATTGGGTTTATTATTTCGGCATTTCGTGGTCAAGTTGCCACCCTTTCTACTCATCCCTATGGTTGTCGTGTCATTCAGGTAATATTACATTTTGTTGGTCCCTACAAGAGGGCTGAACATAAGAAGTCTTATTTTATATTCCCTTTAATCCATGTTCTTATCATTTGCTATTATTCTGGATTTGTGATAGAGAGTTTTGGAGCATTGTTCAAACAAACTGCAAAGTAAGTGCATCATTGATGAAATTTTGGATGCTGCTTACGACCTTTCTCAAGATCAGTATGGAAATTATGTTACCCAGGTTTGCTTTTACCTTCTGATTGTCAGTTTTATTGATGGCTAATTGGATAACTTCTATGAACACTATTTGCTTCTCAAAAAAAGCATCGTCTTTAGAGAGCTTAGAACAGCTTATTTGTTTTGCCAATTCGTTGATCTGCCGTCTAGGAATGCGAACAGCTAAGTTACTAGGACTTGGGTTTGTCGATATGGGTATGTATACAACTTGGGTGTCTCACATGGTATTCCAAAAGATGAAGATTTGGAGAAACATAGGCTTATGACATATCTGCTAATGTTTTCTTATTCCTTTTTCACTTTTAGTTTCTTTTGTTAGTTTCCATTTTCCGTGGCTGATATATTGGTTGTATATGCTGTGGAAATTGGTGGTAGTGCAAATCTATCCTTATTTGATAATATTGACTATAGGGAAAATCAAATCAAGGCCTCTTTATTGGTTCTTAATTATTTTTCTTTAGTACTTTCCCACTCACCTTAATTTCTGATATCTCGATTGAAATCAATCTGTTGGATTTTACTACTTGCAGCATGTTTTGGAGAGGGGAAAGCCGCATGAAAGGAGCCACATTATTAGCAAGTTGACTGGGAAAATTGTACAAATGAGTCAACATAAATATGCATCAAATGTTGTTGAGAAGTGCTTGGAGTATGGTGATGGTGCTGAACGAGAGCATTTGGTTGAGGAGATAATCGGACAGTCTGATGAAAATGACTCTTTATTGGTAAGTTGAGTAAAAAGCATTTATTGCAACCAATTATCACTGTTAGCTTTAGTTTTCGACAAGATCTAGAACTCTTTTCTTATTGGGGTTTTTTCTTTTTAAGTGATTGACCATTATTTTCTCAGTTTTTCCAACTTCATCCATTTTCTTTGTTCAGTTTAAACCTTATTGCTTTCACCTTTATATAATTCTGAAGATCTAACCAATTTCGTATGATAAATGAATAGCTGGGTTTGGATATAATGCATTGCTTAAATTATGAATCATCGAGGGAACCTGACTGTTTATATGGTGCGAGTGAGATATCCAAATACTTTTGTTCTGGTGTTCTACTGTCACAGTTCTCTTTGCCCCAAACGAAAATGTACTAAACTTGGAATTCGGCATCTTTACTTTCTTTTCCTTTAGTTTGTCCCTAATGTGAAACTTTACTGACCAACTGTAGAGATTATGATGCCTTGACGAGCATGAAGATTCAGGGATTGTTACTAGTTTTGTGATGTTTTATAAATGTATTATTTTGCAAATTGAACATATCTTTTTCTCGTAGTACTATGTTCTGACTTTTCTTTGTTAGACTATGATGAAGGACCAATTTGCAAATTATGTGGTCCAAAAGGTTCTTGAAGTAAGCAATGATAGACAACGGGAACTATTACTGGATCGTGTAAGAGTTCATCTTAATGCTTTGAAGAAATATACTTACGGGAAACACATTGCTGCTAGGTTTGAGCAACTGCTTGGTGAAGGTGCGTTAATTTTCTATTCATTGACATAAATTTTAAGATCATTTGAGAAGAAATTATAATAATTTTTTTTTTACATGATGAAAAGTAGATTGTTCTCTTGTTTATTTGGTTACATGATGAAGTATTGATATAAACAATGGACTGCTGCATGTCACATGTCGTGTGCATTATTGTTAATTCATATTACTTTGTGGGAACATTTGTACCAAAAAACAAACACCTTCCATTTAGCCTGAAAAACGAAAAGAAAAAGTACAGGATTGTTGGAAAATACTTTTTTTATGTCTGTTAAAAGCAGGTTTAGAGAAATTGTCATTTACTGGTATGCTATGAGGATTCTAAGGGAAATATCGGCTAAGAATAAGATAAGGTGTTTTTTTTATTGCTAAAATAAACCCGGTCTTTTGTCTTTGCTCTGCTTTTAGTATTTTCCTGATTTTATAGAAACTTGAAGTAAGGATGGTTTATACTTGATTGCTCAATGCAGAAAGCGATGCCTCAGCCTCGGGGCATTAGCAGTCTTTCGAGTATGCGCGACTTGGGAAAACTGTTCATCATTCTTAGGGAAGACGACAGCCTGGAACTGTTCCAGGCCTGCTAGATAAATAGTTAAAAGTTGGGGAATAAATGTGTTACTGTATGTTTTAAACCGTGTTTATGTATATCTATGTATAGAATCAAACAACTTAAAAAGCTTGCAGTGATTGCTTGGAAATTGATTGAAATTTAGCTTGACAAATGCTTGCAGGTTTTCATCATATATTTATGTTTTCTAGTGAACGAGTAATGCATGTGTATATCTGCGTGTGCTCGTCTTTCTTGCTAAAGCTCTTGGGCTTATAAGATTTTTTGGGATTGAGATTTGTTTCAAAGTCCATACCAGTAAATCAATTAATTGTTTATTTATTTAATTCAAATCTCTAATGGGTTAACTTTTCCTTGGACTGAAACGGTTAAAACCAGTAGCCCAATACTGAATTTATTTTAGAAATCAACATTAGAAAAGCAATTCACTTAATTGTCCACCAAATTTTGGGTGAACTATACGAAGTTAACATCTTATCATTTTGAACATTTAATCTCAAAAAGCGGTCATTAAATTATTTTGAAATTAAATCATTGAATTAATAACAAATTTTTATTCAAGTTACTAAGTTGTTATACATTTAAAAATCTAGCTAGTAGGTTTGAAGTCGTGATTTAATAATCGGTATGATCAAAGATTAAAAAAGAAAGTTATATGGATTTTTGTTTGTAGATTAGTGAGGTTCAAGAAAGTTTCATAAAAAAATAAGAACTGTAGAAGAGAACGATGAGAGCTTTCAATTGGTGCAGCTAGTGCAAATAAAAAAGACCATAAAACAGTGATTTTAGCAACCGGTGACTTGAATGAAATTTTTTGAATAGTTTAATAACTATTTTATAACTTTTTGAAATTAAAATTGACATTAGGTGTAGTTTTGACAGCACTACATTAAGTTAAAATATATTTAAAAGAATAAAAAATCAATTAATGTTTTGATGAAAATTTACACAGATTGACCCTACTAAATATTTGTCATGAGTAAATATTAAACTTAAAAATCTTTAAGATGTTCTTAAAAAATAAAAATTTAAACTCAAATCGATTAGTGTTTTTCACTGCTTTAGAAGAGATAACTGGATGTTAGCATCTCCTTCCCTAACTGAAAGCTTAACTCCAGCGACTAATTCACATCCTTCACTTTTCACTTCCGCTACACTGCAACTTACTCTTTCAGCTTTGTTCTTTCCTATTGATCTTTGCCAATTCAAATTGCATTTTCTCTGAACGTAAACTGAAGCTTTAAAGTCAAGATTTGCAGGTACTTTTATGTGATCAATCTGGAAAATAACCGTCACCATAGTCATTTGGATGTTAAAGCATAAAACAATGTAAAGGGTTTGTCATGTTTGATGAAGAATATGCAATCCCTTAGCTTTAACCCCTTGTGTCTAGTACACCTTTTCTTTATGTTACCCATATTACAAGAAAAGTTGAACAACTTTCTTGCCAAACCAAAGTTGATTTTCAACTTTGGTCGGACATGAAAGTTTGATACAATTAAGTAATATAAGAGAGTTGAAAAGGATAAATGAATCGTGAAAGAACAAAATTGATAATTGCAAGCAATTTGAGCAGTTCTACAAGCAGTGCCAACTCCTTAAGGTACTGGTGAAGAACAATGATGAACACAATGATATGTTTATTTAGTTTGGTTTTCTATGTTTGTGGGTCTTGCCTAAATAGAAAATTCACTATCTTAACACCTCGAGCAACAAATGATTACAACCACTAACACTCACTAGATTAACAACCTGACTTTGTAGCTAAGATCTAGACAACTCTCCTTTAAAATTTCTCCCTGAAAAACTTAGATAAAAATCAAGTGACTCACTCGGTTACTTACAAAATGCACTCTTAAAAACTAGTTCAAAATAACAGAGTAAGTGCTAAAATTCTCCACCCTTTTTTACCTACACAAGCCTTTCAAATATATAAGAGTTTAAAGATTGTTAACATAAAGATAAATTACGTTCAATCTTCCCATCAAATAACAAGATAATCAACATCAATAATATCTGTAATATGATTAACAAGTTACTTGATCTAATCTAATATCTTTTGTAACACCCCACATCTAATCCAATCGTTAGATCCGAATGTGAGCACATTCGTTGCTGAAGCAACTCAATCTATTATCGGTTATTCCATAAGAACTTTGATTTAATTTTAATTTTTTTAAAAAAATATTTGAAAATAAGTAGATTCAATTTTATAACTTAAAAATCATGTTGAAAATATTAAAAAAATTAGTTTCTAGGTGTTTGGAGGTGTTCGGGGTCGAATGTGAAACTCAAGAGGTAAAGAGGTTTCAAAATAGTACAGGGATATGTGTCAAAAACTGGGGTATCAATAAAAGTCCATAGTTCTACCGATACAAGTGCCTTGTATTATAGCTATTTGCATTCTAACTTGTTTCGATACAACTAACCCCCTTTATCGAATCAAGTTTGCCCGGACAAAAAATTTACCTAATTTGACTAAAACATTACCATATCAAAACCAATACTTGTAGTACTCAAAATTTATGTTTTCAACACCATTTACACTCACACAAACACAATTAAACATCATGGGATCAATTATGTTCATTAGTTACCAAACTTAAATATCAAGTTAACATATTTAACAATCAATTAACCTATCATCCACAAGCATAACATATTCAATATTTAGAAATATAAAAACATTATGAACAACTAACAATTTCTTGTATTTAAGGTATCATCATTTGCTCATATAAAAGACTCCTTAATTATCTAGACCTACATGCCATTACTGAAGAAACTTTAGTGAAACATTAAAGGGACTTTGATGAGTTGAGTTGCACCTTTGGATGCCTTCAAACTAAACGGCCATGACCTATCTTCTCTTATACCTACATATAGAAACACTCAGCATTAAATGCTCAATGATGCTAAAAAAATTGAATTAAAAATGATAAAGCATTTAAATAATCAAGCATACTAATAGATCACTTCGCTAAATTAACAACTTAACATCAATTCTCAACACATCATTTATAAGGAATTACATCATGTTAGTTTAAAGCCATATCCAATGTTTCAAATGATCACATAGACATGAAAATTTCATATGATATTCCTTATTCCATTTAATAACATTTCTTTTGTAAATAATTACATATATCTATTGACTGCCGCCAGACGTATGAACGCTTGGACTGAAAATACTACAACAAAAAGATAAATAATAAAACAACGGTGTTTGCAAGTGTACAAGTCTTTGTAATATAGTGAAGTGTTACAACGAAACACTCCGGGAAGTATTTCGAGGATCATACCCTAGAGAGGTTGAATTAAACTAAAATTCTTTTTCTACACTAGCAGTGCTAAATAATATTAATCTAAAACTATAGTACGAAAAACCAAATTAAAATTAAATAATGGAAATATCATAAATTAAATAAAAATTAAGAAAGACAAACTAACAATCGAAATTAACTCAGTTAAACAAATAGAAGATTAACTCACGTCAATGTTCCTAATTAACTTTAGAATTCAGGTTTTATCGAATTAACTATTAACTAACTAGTTATTACTTTTCGACATCCAACTAATTAATTAATCGAAAAAAATAACTTATCTTTCGACCTCACTGTTTAAACTGAGATAAAGTATGTAACACCCCTCACTCATCTCTATCATCGAATTAGGGTTACGAGATGTTACAATATATAGCAAAACAAGAGCAAACAGTTTTAATTAAAAATTCATTAAAACATTCATTAATTGTCACACATTAAATTAAAACATGTTATAAATGCAAGATCGGGCTTAAATCGATATTACAAAAGCTCTAAAAATAATTCAAAACAAACCATGAACTAATTTGAAACTTTTTAGAAAAGTGAGGAAAACATGCAAAACAGGGATCATACGGCAATGTGATAGACTGAGGCCTAATTTCAAGCCCATAGATGTGATGGGCTTACACTACCTTAAGGCCCAACAACAAGGTCAAAGGTCAAGCAAGTCAAACAAAGATTCGATCAAAACCAGTATGTGATGATGAATCATTTTAAGAAATGAGGACTGATACATGCACGGAATGAGTGAAATGTATTAAAGTAAATTCAACCAAGCTATCAATTTTCAAGTTTAAAAGATTAGTCAACTTGTGAAAAATATTTGGATGGTATTTAGAAATTTCTAGATTAAAATGTCTTCATAGAGTTAAAAAACCTACCTCTTACCTTTGAAACTCACTTTGAATCACTTGGTTTCGAGTTCGGGAACTCAAGTTATGACTGTTTTAGTGAAGAATGCGCGAGTAGAATTTCTAGATAGAATTATTATGGAAATTACAAGTTTCGGGCTTTTAATTCGAGTTTAAATCATATTTGGTTCAATTTTTAGGCTTAATTTGTATTATATATGAGCCCAATATTGTATTTATCACATATTATTATTATTATCAATTTTTTATTCCAAATTCTTGATAATTATTAAGTATTTTAAGTTATTTAGGAGTTTTATATCAATAAGAAAGTTTAGTTTAAAACTACTTCTTGTTTAGGTTAATTAGAGTTTTAGAATACTTAATAGTTTTATTTAGCTAGCCTATATAAAGGTGTTTTTGTGACACTCCTAATTTGACCCTAGTCGGGAAGTGGTTTCGGGACCGCTAAACCGAGTTGCAGAAATAATTGAATATAATATTTTATGTCTAAAATATGTGATCATGCATGTGTGAAATTTGAATGCTTTGATTTTTGTCAATTTGAATGTGTTTCTAAATAAAAAGGACTTATGTGAGAAGCTTTGAATATATGTGTGGCTTATTTTAAGTGATTAATTATTGAATGATGCAAATAAGTGGGTTTGCATGCCAATTTGCCACTTTTAATGCTAGTGGCCGGCCAAGCTTATAAGTATGGGCATTATATGCATGGGTTAATATTATTATATTTATTAGTGGTGAGAAATATGTAATAAAAAAATGTATTAGATGAATTAAAGATGAATAAAAGACTATGGGTAATAAAAATAATGTGTTAGTGGGAGGAGAAACCAAAGTTGGTTTATTCCTCCATTGCCGTAGCTAGGAAAGGGTGGAGAAGAAATTTCCTTTTGTTGTTAAAATTTTCAGCTAAGGAGATTGCTAGATCAAGGTATGTACAATGCTACTCCTGGAAATTCATGCATAAATTGAATGGTTAGTTTGAATTCTACCTATTTCATGGCTCAAATTTTTGTTATTTTGGAAGATTAAAATTCGGCCAAGGAGCTTGAAATTCTTAGTAGTTGTTTTGATGTCATTAGCATGGAAATTTATGTTGGATGTGTTGAATTTGCTAGTTGTTTTGGCTTGGAAGTTAAGGTTTAGTGTTTGATTATGTGATTGCCGAATGTGTGGATAGTTGAAGGAAAATTTGTTAAAATGCTTAGTAAATGGATATTTGGTTAATATTGTGTATATTAATTACTTAAAATATAAACTTTAAATGAGTACTAAAGGTTGTATATAAATTCGGCCTTGGGAGAAATGTTAGTATAAAAATGCTTGAAAGTTAAATAGGTGATTGCTTTAATGACCAAATGTGCCAAAGAATAATGCATGATCTAGTTGACCAATATGTGTTAAGGGAACAAGAATAAATATATTTCGATGAGCTATACATTCGGTTATAGTATGAAATGCAATGTTAATACATAGTTGCTAGTATGTATATGTGTGCTGGCCGAATTTGAACTTGAATAATGATTTGAGCACGATGTATTGTATTGAGAATAGGCTTAAGTGAAATTGTGATGAAATTGATTGGTGATATACATGGTTAAATAATATGTAATGCATTAGTTAGTAAAATGTATGCCATTTATGTGTGGTATTAAGTATATAATCGGCCTAAACATAGACATGCATATTCGGCCATAGGAAGAAGATTGGTGTTGCATGTATTCGGTTAGAGGCAAGCATATTGATGCTTTTGTCTTGGCTTAGAAAATTCGGCCAAGGGGGAATATTAGCTAAAATGTTGAGTTTGATTCATGATTCCATATATATATGTGACTCTAATGCCTAAAGTATATATGGGCTAAGTACCTTGAGGTTTTCTTTTGATGTTCGAATGAATTGTATTAAATTGCTTGATGTGATTAAAAATGCATATGACCATTGTGTAGTTGAGCTAGAAGGTGGCCATATGACCAATCAAACTCCTTGTCATATTCGGCCATAAGCTAGCATAATGAGACTTTAATAAGTTAAATTTGTTTGAATTAGCTCAAGAGCTTAGAGGACCACAGTTGGATAAGGGAAAGGAAAAAGTGATCGAATAGCCGCCGAAATTGTTCGACCACATCCGAGGTAAGCTTTAAGTGATTAAACGTTGAGTAAATTCAATTATAATAGGACATGATGAGTTGATTTAATAAGATATGATGTGGCCATGATATGTTCTAAGCTCAAATGGTAAGTTCTTAAGTGTTTGAACTTGGGAATTCAAGGGTAATTTGAAATAGTCTGCTTAGGACAGCAGCAGTAACGTGATTTTAGAAAATCACCATAAATTTATGGATTTGAATTAGAGGCTGAATGAGACATGAAATTAAATCTTAATGAGTCTAGTTTCTTATAAAAGAAACCGTGTAAGCAAAGGAATTTCCGATAATGAGATACTTAAAGTTGTGTGAGACAGCGCAGAATGACACTGTAATCCTCTGTTCTGTTTTTAGAAAATCATTATAAATTTTACAAAAATGGTTATAAGATAAAATTTATATGCTTAGACTCCTTAATGAGTCTAGTTTCAAATGAAATCAAATACAATACATTTTGAATTCAGTAAAATGAGAAATTTGATTCGTAGTAAAGAGTGGTCAGATTAGTCAAACAGTGAAACAGGGGAAACTTTAAGAAAAATCTGGTATTGATTGGCCAAACCTAAAATTCTGGAAATTTTATGGATGGAAGATATACGAGTCTATATTCAGGAAAAATTAACGGAAAGTGATTTGGAGTTTTGTAGCTCCAGTTATAAATAATTTAGTGACTATTGCTCAGGAAAAACAGCTTGTGCTGAATTTGAGATTATGTTGTGAACCTTGATAAACTTGTTTTAGTTGCTCATAAGCTATTGATTAAACCCATACTTGAATTCTAAATCGTGATATTGTAAGTTTATGAGTATTCGAATATGAAATGATAGTAAGGCCTAATGGCCGATGTGATGAATGTGAAAGTGTATATATGTGATAAGGCCTAATGGCCGATGTGATGAATGTGAAAGTGTATATATGTAGGCCGATGTGATGAATGTGAAAGTGTATATATGTGATAAGGCCTAATAGCCGATGTGATGAATGTGAAAGTGTATATATGTGATAAGGCCTAATGGCCGATGTGATGAATGTGAAAGTGTATATATGTAATAAGGCCTAATGGCCGATGTGATGAATGTGAAAGTGTATATATGTGATAAGGCCTAATGGCCGATGTGATGAATGTGAAAGTGTATATATGTGACGGGGCCGAGTGGCCAACGTGATGGATGTGAAAGTGCATAAATGTGATAAGTCCCGAAGGGCATTTGTGTCAGTACTATATCCGGGTTAAAACCCCGCAGGCTTTATGCGAGAATATTATCACTGATTAATGTCCGTAAGCTTCGTGCTCGTACTATATCCGAGCTCTAAAGACCCAATGACTACGTGTGGGAATTTTGTCCGGGTAAGACCCGATAACTTCGTGTGGAGATTATGTCCGGGTAAGACTTCGTATAAGAATTGCTTATAAATATATTCAATGCGAAAGGTTAAACAGGTATGTACTCCAAGTTTATATGTGAGCTTGATTTGCACTAAATCATAAGGTAGTTATGTGATGCATACGAGAGCAATCTATGAGACTATTCCTATGATTATGTGACATCGGATCAGTGTGAGAGGTGATGTGAAATCATACGATATATCTATGTCACATGAGCTCATTTTTATGTGAAAGTTTATCTGCCTATTGTATATGATGAGATGTGCATATTCGGTAAAGGGATGGTATGCCCGAAGGAAGAGTGAAATAAAAATCGAACAACTATGTTATAATTTGATTGTTATCTGTTGACACTGCTTAAAACTTACTAAGCATTGTAATGCTTACTCCGTTTACTCTGTTTTATAGATCTCATTGTGAAGCTACAGGCTCGGGGATCGTCAGCAACTAGTCACACTATCACTATCCACTGTTTGGTACTGCTATGTTTTGGATTATCTTATGGCATGTATAAAATAGACTAGTGGCGGAAGAATATTTTGGTTAATGTATATAGCCATGCGAAAATGGCTTATATATGTTTGAGCATAATGTTATAATCATTTGGTATGGAATGGTTAATCACTATCATAATTTGTGCTATTTATGCTAAAAGGGCTAGTTGAATCATGGAAACTATGAAATAGGTAAAGTCTACCTTAAAGGCAGATGCTGGCAGCAGCAGTGATGTAGATTTGGGAAAATCACTAAAAATAGTAGGATTGGAATTAAATAATGAATAAATTATGTAAATGAACCTTGATGAATCTATTTTCATAGGAAAGTAACGAAACGATCATATGGACAGTATGTTAAGAGATATTCAGGTTCTCGTGAGACAGGGCCAGAACGGTTTCTGGATTCCCTGTTCCGACTTTGGAAATTAATTATAAATTAACCAGAGATAATTAGGAGTCACGCCATATATGTATAGATTCCTCTCTGAGTCTAGTTTCTATAGAAACAAACGGCATCAGTATTGAAGCTCTGTGCAGGGATATATCCAAGTCGTAATGTGCAAAGGTCAGTGTAGTCGATCCCTGTAACATGGGAGACTTTGACTAATAAACTGTACTAATTTGCCTGACCAAAAATTCTAGAAAAAAATATGTAGATGGGCATATGAGTCTAGTTTCAGGGAAAATTTACGGAACTGGATTTCGAGTTTCAGAACTCAAGATATGATTTTTAAAGCAACTAGTACGCAGACTGGCAGCTTGTCTGGGAAATTTTTTTAAGTGGTTTGAAGTCTGTTAACACCTCGTGTTCGACTCTGGCGACGGCCTCGGGTTCGGGGTGTTACAGTTTTCATTGTACACAAAACAATCAATTGATTGTTCACTTTGAGTTAATAAAATTCTCTTTTAGTTTTTTCTTTTCAAGAATTTTTCTTGAGTTTCTTGTAGAAGAGTTTTAACAATATCTTCAGATTATGAGGATTATGTTCAAACTTTTTCTTGCCAAGTTTTCTTTCTTGGAGGGGAAATTAGGACTGTTTGAAGGGGATTATGGATTCTTCATATTTCCAAGGCTCCTTAGGACTTCTACATGCCACATGCCACATGCCACGGCAAGCCACATTTCATCTTTTCCATCTATCTTCTTTATTGTTCTAATCTTTGATTTATCGTTATATTTTATTTATCTTAGTTATTTATTTTAATTACTTTCTTTAAATTTTTTTTGACTTTGATTCGTTCTTGTTTCAAGTTGTGCCAAAATCCAAGTTTCTTTCTGAACGTCTAGAGCCCTAAGTTAAATTCGCGATTTAGACAAACTTACAATCCTTTTTTGCACTAATTTTCTCTCATCTTTATCATTTAGTATCAGTTTCTTGGGCATTTTAGGTGTTCTTTGTGTTCTTATAAACTGATTCCCAGCAAACAGCTTCAAAATAATTTTTTTTACCCATAAAAGTATTGGGGAAAAATATTTTTCAGTGGGTAAACGTTTTCCAAATGATATGAAATTTTACATATTAATTCTTGGAACTCTTTTAGAATATTAAAAAAGTGAAAAATAAAGAAGTTTAAAATTAAAAAAAAAAGAGGAAAAAAACAAAAAAAATGAAAAATAAAGAAAAATCAAAAAAATTCAACGGGTTGAATTTTGTGCCAAAAATTTTCAAATCAAATCTAAATTATTTGAGGAGACTCCAGTTTAAAATTCATGATTTTTGCAAATTGAGAACACCTCGAATGAAGTTTGTCAAGTTGCTTCGCAATTTTTCAGGTTTTCGGGTTTCAATGATTTTCATTGACTCTTAGACTTAGGTTTTCATTTGTTTTTGGTTTTTATTTTTCCTTTACGTATGCTAACACTTTATTGTTTCTTATGTTAGTAGGTTAAAGATCGTTCCACATTTCTTCCTCCATTCAACACAATTCTTTGGTGTCTAGTTGATTTTGGACTCCTTGTACCACTAGGTTTGCTTTGCTAGGTTGATTCTAATACATTCTGATTAATTGATATAAACCCTTTTAAAAGACTCACAAGATTAATTCTTACCTCATTGAGAATTTAATTTTTTTAGTGCATAACGTTAAGGTTTGCTTAATTTTTTTCTTCTTGAATGTTGTGTTCATTTCAAGCTTTCACAATGACTCGTGATACTCATTGATGCGAACCAGCCCGGGGTAATCGAGTCATTTCACGTAATTTCCTAATCATCGAGGAGGAGTAGTGGAGTCGTCGGGAAATAGGAGAATTTTGGTTAAGTATGCAGAAGTTTACAAAGGGATTTTTGAAAGGGATGGAAGGTTTAGAAAGATGTAGGTTTGGCTAAGAGAAGAATGAGGAAGATGGATAATTGTTTGGCTCGATTTCGTAGAAGATAACAAAGATAGATAAAATATTGGATATTCGGTGGGGATGGATAAGTGAGCTTAAACACCAAAAATGATTCAACACTAAGGAGTGTCACCCGGTTTCTATTCGGTTTAAGGTGAGTTTGTGAAATTGTAGAAGGGTTGAACACCACACCAAAATAAGGTGATAAGTTCAAAAAGAGAATGATTGAAGCCACTAGCACGCTAGATAAGTCAGATCGAAACTCGTACGAATTGAGAGAGGAGAAAACTCACTCTTTGAACAAAGTTCATTCAACAAATGGGCAAAAGTTCAAAAGTTCTTTTTACAAACTAAAATAGCAAACTATTTATAGCCTAAAGAGAGCCTAGCCGATTGGTCACAAATAATCAGATTAATTGAGCTAATTAATAAGCTGAAATAACTTAATAACTAAGCTCAATCCTTTGAAGTATTCTAGGAATTTGGGACGGCAATAAACAGCAGCTTAATTGCTCCAATTCAGCTGATTAATAAGTTGATTACTTAACCTGGAAGAATCCATTGATTGATCAACCAAAAGCTTTAACTTTCTTCATTAATTCGGCCTTGAGAAGCCAAATGAGTAGCAGCAGCATTAGCAACATCTTGGGGCACACAAACAGCCTCTTAGGTGTGAAAACTCCCAACTGAATGGTCATCCATGTGAACAAAATTCTTCCAGCAATGTGAAAGCTTTCAATGATGTTTGGAAAGCTAAATGGCCGGCTTTGGGAAGAAGGAAAAACAACAGCACTTCATGTGTCATTTGCTGTACACGAGAAAGGTGTTTGGAAAAATAAACCAACAGCACACCATATTTATGTCGTCCAATGCATGTACACTCCCTCAATGGGTGACATTTTGATGGCAATTGTGTTGACCGAATGGTCACATGGAGAAGAGAAAAACAACAACTTCTTTAATGCTGTCCATGCTTGCTTCTTTAATGCCGTCCAGGCTTGCTTTAGCAAAGACCGAAATGTTGCTTACGAAAAGGCAACCAGCAGCTCATCCTCCTTAAATGCCGTCCAAGCATAAGGCTGCACAATTAATTCGGTTTAGACACAATTTAGACTTCATTAATTTGTATAAAATTTAGACATAATTAAAACGTCTGAATCTAGGACACATTAAAAAGTTGTACTAATTAGAACATATTTAATAGACTTAAGACATATTAAACACTCATAATTAATTAAAAACATAATTTAAACACTTAACTTAATATTATGTCCAGATTATGACAAATTAATTATTTAAACTAAATAATTAATTTAACTAAAAACAAATTAATTTCTTATTCCAGCATATTAAGTACAAGCTAAAATAAACTAAAAACGAGCTCATTGAGCTTAAAATTGAGTTGAATTAAGCTCAACCAGCTGGAATCGAGCTAAGTCATATCACAAAGGACTGCGAGCAACACTTAGTGAGCTGGTCCAAAAGGGTGCTTGAGGCGTGGCATAATCCAAGTGATAAGCCACCAATTACCATAGAGATTCTTGTTAGTTTCGCGAAGAGCTCAATAAGGCCTTTTTCAGGTCAATGATAAATTTAAAAAGTTTGCAAATTTGCAAAAATATCTAGAGGCTTGAGATGTTGAAGATCAACAATGAGACACTAATCTAGACACAATCAACAAAAAATTAGCTCATCTAAGTACCCAAATTGAGCATCAAAATCATAATTGGGAAGATGAGGTTGACCAGCCTCTTCTTCGTGCAAATAATGCTTGACGTGTCCCTCGTGCAAATGATGAGACTTTGGTTAATAATTACCGTGAGCAATATTCTTTTACTAAATCAAAGTTCTTAATTCCACAATTTCATTAAAAGAATGATCAAGAGACTTATTGTGATGGAAAAGGTTGCCATCAATTAGTTTGTCAATTCAAGGGGAGTTGGCCAGACAAAAGGAGGAGTACGATTGATTTCTCACTTTTCATGAAATGTTATTGGTGTAGTTGAAAAGATGATGAGGGTTTCCAATGTCCAATTAAATATCTAATTAGAAAGAAATTAAGAATATTCTTGTATATATTGTTAAATGTTATTGGTGTGGTAGCAAAGGTCATAGAAGTCTTGAATGTCCAATTCGATACTCACCCAAAGAAGAAAGTAAATATGATGTTGTAACAACCTGTTTCTCAGTGGTGTCGAAAATAGTGGTTTTGGGCCACCAAATCTGACAAGTAAGTTCGTAAATATTATTATTTAATATTTACATGTCAATTATGGTCTTAAAAAGGTTTTTGATATAGTGATAAGCGATTTATTAAGTTCAAGTGGTAAGACCCTAAGGTTGAGTGGTTTTAGAAATTGAGGTATCAAGACCTTGTTTCTATAAACCGAGCCATAAATATTTTTATAAATATTTACGGAGTGTCATTAAGGTGGTAGTAAAGTTTCATTGAAAAATTTTAACGTTTCGATAATTAATTAATTAGAAAGGACTAAATTGTAAAAGATGTAAAATTTGATCTCTATTAGTTTAAAGGTGTTAATTGCTTAAAGAATTATAGTTGGATGGCCTTAATGGGTAATTTACCCATATCTAAGATAGTGGGATGGTTTAGTGCTTTAATTTCTTTTTAAGTAAAAAAAACATAAAAGACAAAAGCTATTTTCTTCTCTCCCATAGAATGTCACCATGTAAATGGAAATTTAAAAGCTTCAAGCTTCGGTTCTATTTTGAATGAGGCATGGTAAGCCATTTTTCACCAATTTCTAATAATTTTTATGTTTTTGAGATCGTTGCAATTAGGTCCAACTAGTTCGTACCTTCGATTTTGAAACTGTTAAAGGTTTTGAATGTTACCATTGATGAATCTTGTGATATTTGATGTTAAGTGATAAAATTGTAATGTTGGTTGATATTTAAAAGTATTTTGTTAAGTGATTTTTGATGAATTTGTCGATTAGGGGTTAAATTGTTTAAATGTAAAAGTATAACAGTTGGATAACATAAGTGTTCAGCTGGGCTCAATTTTGGGTAAAAATGGTTAATTTGCATGTTTTAGGCTTAGGGACAAATTGAATAAAAGTAAAACTTTAGGGGTAATTTTGTAAAAATGTAAAAATAACTAAATTGCATAAAATGAATTTTTTTTCTATCTCTATTAATATATTGAATGAAATTATTAATTTAGATCAAGATCGGGTGGAAAATCGAGAATGGAAAATTACCAAAATGCCCCTATACATTAACATTTCTGCAAAATAGCCAGGTAAGTTCATATGAACTGTACTGTGTATAATGTTGACTATATTTATCGAGTAAAGAAACGATGAAAATTCAACGACGTACTACAACTACCAAACCTCGTTTGAACCTTAAGAATATATAGGATACAAATGGCATGACATTAGGGTTAACGTGTTTTGGGTACAGGTCCTGAACGTCCTACCGGTGATTGAGTTCCGGCATGTGTTGCGGATACTTGACAGCTTGTGTGAGCAGCACCGTGTAGCTAGGTTCCAACTGATAGCTTGTGTGAGCAGACCCATTTATGGCTCAAGAGAGAGCATCTATGTAAAGGAAAAGGAAAGAAATGGTTTTGACCATATGTTAGTACATAGTGTGTGAGATTCCTACGTATCTGATATTATTCTAAGTGGTTCAACGGGCTTACAAAGGGAAGGAACGATAAGTGTTCCGATTGGCAATGTCTTGAAGTATGGAAAGGTATGATTTGTTGGTTATTAAAGTGTGTATAGCCATGTTCATGCAAAGTATGAATGCTTATTTGCTATATTCATGAAAGTTATTTTATCATGTGGTGATTTATGCTAAATTATGTGTTTATTCACTAACTTGTGAAGATGGTTAATGATATATTTATGGCATATGTGTTGTGCAAATGAAATGGTAAGTGTTCAATATGAATTAAGATAGGTATGCATGAAATTCATTGAAATGGTGATATATGAAAAACATAATATGTTATGAGATGGATGATAAATCCAATTGAATTGTGTTCAAGTATAATGGTTACCCATGTCAAATTCATATGAATCATGTTTAAATGAACTAACATATGTTATTGATGTGCTTAGACTTATGCCAAGCTTATGGATATGATTGATGTTTATGATTATGCTTGTACTATGCATATGTAATGGGTAAGAAAAGGGAACGAAACAATAAGTATGTAATTGGGATGTATTATGATGTTATAAAAAGTTTAATGCGATAAATGATGTATTTATATGTGAACAAATTGCGTATGCTATTGATGAATATATCTAGATCAGGGATAAATACACTAAGTCGGAATTGATAATGTCGTTTAGGCTTATTATAAGCATTAAATACGGAATGGAAAGTAACTAAATTGAAAGGTGTATAATCTTATAGAAAGGTTGATGGTTATACATTATGCCCATAAAAGCCTATCACATTATGAATGGTAGATATATACGACATTAATGAATTTACTCATTTGTGAGTCGATGATCATATAGAATTATGAATTTTGGAATTGGCATATGTTTATATCTATTCTAATAAGTTTATTACCGAAATGGAATTTTTATGCTTAAAGTTTATACGAGCTTACTAAGCATACAATCTTACGTAGTTATTTTCCTTTACTTTACAGATTATTAAAAGCTCGATCAGGTTGGAAGCTAGTCGGATATTCATCACACTATCCATCAATTTTATCAGTAGATTTTAATGCTTTGGTCGTGGTTATAATGGCATGTATAGGTGGACTATGTCTAATGTTTAATTGATGAGTTTGGTATGTATATGTCATTTTGGTTAATGATTATGGCATAAAATATTGCCTTGGATTTGAGGTACTTAAGGTACTAATGATAGCTTGTTGGTTGTGGTTAATATGGTTAAATTGGTGTATGTTTTGAAATGACCAAAATTGGTATTGTTTCTATGTATCAATTATGTTATGTTTTGGCATGAAAACAAGTTAAGTGATAATTGGTTAAATATGCACATGTATAGGTGTTTTGGTTAATGATGTCATTTGAATTGGCTTGTAATTATGGTCTCTTTTTGAGGATGGAATAGTTGTTATGTTGATATATGTATCTAGCTTTATGATGGTTGATATTATAGTCTTTATGGAGCTTAATTGATGGAAGTTGAACTGGTATTAAAAAATGTACGTGATGGAATGTCCTTTGATATGGTTGAATGTGGTCATTATGGTTTAGGTAATGTAGCTGACATATGTGGCTAATGATGCTAATTTTTAAATGGTCAATTTGGTATGTCAAGTGTGATTTTGATATGTGAACCTAGTGATAAGCTGGTTGAGTTTTGACTAAGCTTTGCAAATATGAACATATGTATGATTGTTGTGATTTGTGGTGCCCATTTGGCATATTGGTTGTGTGAAGATATACCTTATTGATTTAGCTTGTTGATGCATTATTTGATGCATTTTGAATACATAATTACATGTGGAAAATTCGTTGTAGGTGTGTGCATGATTGGGTGAGAAAAATGGCTTGATAATGACCTATTTTTCGTCCACACGACCAGAGACACGGGCATGTGTCTCAGCCGTATGTGACACACAGCCAAGCCACACGATCGTGCATCCCTTTTAACTTACTAAGGGTTGTAAGTTAGGTAGTTACATGGCCTAGCACATGACTTGGCACACGGGCGTGTGGCTTGCCTGTGTGACCCAAGTTAGAGTGTTACACGAGCACAAACACGGGCTGGGACATGGCCGTGTGTCCCTACTTTGAATACCCACAGAACCTGAGACATGGGCGTGTGTCTTAGTCGTGTGAGTCACATGGCCTAGCCATACGGCGGTTGACCCCTGCAGTTTGAAAATTTTCATATTTTTCTTAAAAGTTCTTTATGTTTCTGATTTAGTCTCGATTTGTTTCAAATGTGTTTTAAGGGCCTCAAGGGCTCCTATAAGGGACAATATGCATGTGTTTGAATGTAATATGATGTATTTTATAAATGATTGTTTTAAGTTAAAAATTTTCAGTAATGCTTCGTAACTCTATTTCGGCGACGGATACGGGTTAAAGGTGTTACAGGACTTGTATTAGTGATCTAGTTGTTATGCTTGGTTTGTAAATGTGGTGTTGTGGTTTGTAAACTTTTGGCATTTTGATGCTTTGATGGCTAATGTTGAAATGGTCAAGTGATGGTATATTTTGAATTAACAATTTGGTATGTTTGAGTGTGGTTTGGCATGTGGTTATTGTAGTATGACTTGGTATGGAAATAGGTAGATATGTATGGTTGATTCATGGATAAGTATGTTTTTGTTTAGGTTAACTTGATGATTTGTGATTGAGGTGCCTTTTGGCATATTGGTTGTATTGATTGATACCATATTGTATTAGTCCTATCATGCAAGTTTTAGGTATGTTTTGTAGCTTGATGATATGTGCAAATGGCTTGTAGGTGTCAACTTGATTTGGGGGAAAGAAATGGCTTGAAAATGACATATTTCTTGTCCATACGGCTAAAGACATGGGCATGTGTCTCAGTCGTGTGTGACACACGACCATGCGACACAGCCGTGTGTCCCCTATAGGTTTCAAAGGATTACAAGTTCGTAACGGCCTGACACACGGACATACGAAGCCATTTCAAGAGTTACACGGGCGTGTGACTTGGCTTTGTGACCCAAGTTAGAGAGTTACACGGGCACGGATACGGGCTGGGACACGGCCGTGTGTCCCTACTTCGAATGTCCACACGGCTTGAGACACGGGCATGTTGATAAGGTATGTATGCAGGAATCTAGTTTCAAGTAAGAATTTACCTGTTGAGTCCACTGAATTTGTGGTTAAAGTAATGGAACCCCTAAACAGTATGTGCTAGTTGATAAGGTTTGTAAAAACTGTCCTTTGATGATTCGGGATTGTAACTTTTCGGCTGATTTGATGCTATTACCATTTGATACTTTTGACGTGATTCTAGGTATGGATTGGTTGACTCTGCATGATGTCATTGTGAACTGTAGACGGAAGCTTATTATGTTAAAGTCTCAGAACGGTGAAAAGCTTCAGATTGAATCAAATAGACTGGATAGTATGGCTAATGTTATTTAGACTATGTTAGCACATAGATATGTTAGAAAAGGTTGTAATATGTATCTTGCTTATATATTTGATTCTAGAGTTTCTGAGTTGAAGCTAGAATTGGTTCCAGTGGTATGTGAATATCTAGATGTGTTTCCAAAGGAATTATCCGGGCTATTGCCGACCCGAGAGGTCGAGTTTGCTATTGAGTTAGTACCGGGAACATCTTTGATATCAATAGCTCCTTACTGAATGACACCTACAGAGTTGAAAGCGTAGTTGCAAGAGTTGACAGATAGGGGTTTTGCTCGACCTAGTTTCTCACCTTAGGGTGCACCAGTTCTATTTGTTAAGAAAAAGGACAGATTTATGTGATTATGTATTGACTATTGCCAGCACAACAAAGTTATGATCAAGAACAACTTATTCCAAAACAACTTCAATCAAAACAAGCTATAATTCCACATTTTAAGCAGAAAACCTATTCAATTTAGCTACTTAAAGACATCACTTTAACCATTCACATTTCACCACAAGCATACCAAAATGACCATATATTACAAATACCTAAAAGTGACCAACAGACTTAAACTTGCCTAAGCATTATAAGTCTAACATACAAAATACAGATTCATACCAAAATGTTCATTAACACATTCAAGACATTTATTATAAAAAGGTCCTATACATTCCATTTATAACCTTGGCCAAAATATCTCAAAAACTACAGAAGTGAGTTTTTGATAATCTACTAAACAAAGGAAAGTAACTACATAAGTAGCTCGTGCTTAGTAAGCTCGTATAAATTCAAACATAACTTACCATTCTTAAGCTTAATTTATAAATTATGCATAACATCATTACCATGCTCATAAGCTAAATAAACTCCTATAAACACCACCAAACTCACAAGTTAGTAAGTTCATACATGCTACATATGCGTTCAACCATATCGTAAGTAGATTTTCACGTACACATCATTTATCCCATTAACCTTTCATAAGATCATGAACCATTATCCAATTATATACATACCTTGCTATTAACCTTTGCATACCCGTTGAACCATCTAGAATTACATTGGATACTCGGGAATGCTCACACATAGTGTGCCTGATACGATCCCACCCGAGAACACCCTTGGATCAGTTTTCCAAGAGAGGCTTGTCGTCTTTTGCAAGCTGAACTAGCTTGTTCCAGCTCCATGGAGCTCAATTTGAGCTAATTTCAGTTCATTGAGCTTGAATTCCAATTTATTTTAATTTTATGCTTTTAGTTTGCATTAATTTGCTGAAATAAAACATTTAATTGTTTTTAGTTAAATTAATTAATTTGTTTAAAAAAAATCTGGACAACTAATTAATTAAGTATTTTAATTATGACCTAATTAAGTGTTTAATTATGTCTCAAACTATTACATGTTATAAATATGTTTGGACAAATTTATTGCTGCTAATTAATGTGTTTTGCTGCTATTGTTTAATGCTGCTGTTGTTTAATGCTGTTGTTTAATGCAGAATATTAAATATGTCTTAGCCAGCCGAAATTTAAAGAACAAATTTAATGAGCAGGTTACCGAATTTAATTGACCGAATTTAATTGTTCTCTGTAGGTCATTAAATTCGGCTAACTTAATGGCAAGGTAGAACATTAAAGAAGATCATGCGTGGGTGCAATAAAGGAGCTGCCGAATTCTCCTTTTCATGTTGGGACAACATTTAAGTTGTTGTTGCATTTTCTCCCCATGCAAAGGACGGCATTAAATGATCTGATGAATTAGTTTTTCCCAAATACCTTTTTCGTGCACAGCAAAGGACACATGAATGTGAAGTTGTATTCAAGATGAATTTAGGCTGTTGATTGCTATTCTCCAAGAACCTTTTTCGTGGAGACAAAGAACTTGACTGCTCATAATAATTCGGCCGCCCATTCCATTTTTCCCAAGTAAAACATGCATTCAGTCACGCATGTATTTTGAAGATTGATTAAGGAGGCTGCTGGACATGCATTTGTTGATCCAATGAACCCATTTAATGAGGAGCATGCATCTAGCCATGCATGTATTTTGAAGGTGACCTTTCGGCTATGGCTGTACACACACAAAGGCTGTTCACTATTGAATTTTTCACACACAAACTAACTCAAATTTTACAGCAAGATGTGCATGCATGCGGCAGCAACTAGGAGCTTTAATTTCCAGCCTTAATTTCATTCAGCCAAACCTTGCTATGGTAGTTTAGTGATTTTTATTTACTTATTTTTTAAGTTTGATGTTGACTATTCAACTAGCCTAAGCTTTGGCTATAAATAGTTGATTAATTTCATTGTAAAAGAACTTTTTGTCAAAATTCTGAATGAACTATTGTTCTTGTGAGGTTTCTCCCTCTCATATTTCGTGTGAGTCTCGATTTGGCTTATCTAGCGTGCTAGTGGCATCAATCGAACTCTTTCCGAACTTATCACCAATCCTGGTGTGGCGTTCATCCATTTCAATATACCTTTGGTTCTTACTTTGCTAAGTAACGGGTCGAGGTCCATATTCCTATTTCCATCTTTTCACCTTAAACCATATAAGATTTGGGGCGATACTCTTTATAGTATTGAAACTTTCTTGACGTTTAAGTTCTATTTTCCATCTCCGTCAATTACCATTTTCTATCCCACCTTGTTTCAATCCTAAACCGAACCTACCAACACCAAACCACTCATCTAACACCCTTTATAAGCTTCCGCATCCTTAGCCTGAATCACCCAATTTTCGAAAACTCCAACTACTCCTTGTTGACGATCGGGCAACTACGTGAAACGACTCGATTAACCCAGGCCAGATCGCATCATTTAGTATCAGAGCTACTGAAACGTGGAACGCTGATGTTCATATCAAGCTCGGAGTAGGTTCGTAACGTGAAAAAAAAATTAGGTTGCAATTTTTTTTCTTTGTATTTCAGCATATAGTAATTGAACAAAAAAAAGAAAAAAAGAAGAGGAAATTCAAAAAAAAAATCGAAAAAAATTCTAAAAAAAAAGATTCAAAAAAAATTCGAAGTATAAAAAAAGTGAAAAGTCTTGTGAGTTTTATTTTGTTATCATTTCTTGTTACTTCCGAACATCCATTCATTCTGTCATTCCTTCTACCCCCCAAAATGCCACACATACTTTGATTTTTATTTTCCTTGTTTCAGCCTACCCTATACACCCTAAGGTTATCCTTTGCACCCATTTGAAGCCGACCCTCTAAGCCGCAATAAGTTTTCTTGAAATAAAATACGAATTCACGAGAGTGAGACGAGCAGAAAAAGGCACGAGTGGTGAGTACATTAGAGCGAGCAAAAGCCATTAAACGAGTGTAAACATGAGTGGAGTGCTATCCAATTTTCTTTGTGAGTGAAACGTGAGATTTTTTTGTGGTAAGGTATTTAATTGTTGTTTTGTTTTAATCACTATTCTTTTTCAGCAATAAAATCATGTCTCGAGAAGAATTCTCTACCGATGAATTTCAATACTTGGTGAATGAGATGGGCCGAATATTGGAGGAAGAACTAAGCCCATTAAAAAGATGGTTGGACCGAGTGGAGGAAAAGATCTGACGAAAACAAAATCCACCAAGTCGAGAAATGGAGTCGAGATCATCACGGCGATACGCATCCAAAGACTACTCGCTAAGAGATTCTTATCGGGATTCCTATTCGTCAAGGAATTCAAGACACAACAGCTTAGAGCTTGCGACTTTTCGATATGACGAACAAGAAAGGATGAGTTATTCCTCGTATGCTTGAAAGAAGTCCTTCCCGAAGGATTATTCCCGAAGAAATGAACGAGAATCCTAGGAAAATACTATCTCTTTCTTTGAGCCAAACGATTATCTTTTTGATTCTTTTGTATCGTCTTCACATTGTAATAAAAACAAAAAAGAAGAAAAAGAAAAAGAAAGTGAAAAAGAAAAAGAGTGCGAGCGAGAAAATGAAAAAGAAATTGCAAAAGAAAAAGAAAATGAAGAAAAGAAAATTGAAAAAGAAATTGAGATTGAGAAAAAAATTGAAAAAGAAAAAAATGTTGAAAAAGAAACGAAAGAAAATGAAGATAGTGAGCAAGAAACGACTGGAAAAGATGAGAGAGAACAAGAAGAAGTGAGTGTTGTTTTAACTAACCCCCATATGAGTTGCCCTTGTTCTGTTTCTTCCTTTCAAGTTTTTAATGATCCATGTGACGAGTTTCAACTACTTTACCTCCCAAAGGAGCGACGGTTCATCTTGGGTGGAAAAGGTTGCATTCTGGGTGGCCCTAGTCCACCTATGCCTAAAGGTACGCAAGGTGAGGTTTCTATATCCTTTAATCAACCCTATTTGATTCATAGTAACGACATTGTTTATGACGTGGGTTTTGGAAAAGAACTATACCTTGATGTGGTTGATCTTAATGATGGCAAGGAAAATTTTGTTAATGATAATTGTTTCATCGATCAGTATGTGGATGAAGTGAGATTCAATCATCATGAAAATATTTCGAGCTTGTGTAATAAAAGGTTGCTATGCAAAGTGCTTAGTTCAAATGAACATGGTGATGGTGTGACGGATCTACCTTGTTGTATAAATTTTTCATGTTTGAAAAAGCCTTTGCTGTTTTTAACAAAGAATGATCAAAACCGTGAGTTTAAGCCTGGAGCAAGTTATCTTAAGTTGTTTTTAAATAAAGGTGAGTACTCTAATTTTGTTTGGAATAAATATGTTGAACCTTCTCATCTTTTCCGAATTTTATCGCTATGTGTGAAGACAAAGCATGTGAATACTGTTGGCTTCCAAAGTCAAAATTCAATTTATGATTCTAGAAATTGCTCCATATTGTGGTTTAAGGGATTCGAACATGAATTGCATACTTATAACTGTAGTTTGCTTCGTGTTCCTACCAAGCTGCCAGCTAAGAAATATTCAAATCAATGTGAGATGGTAAGCAAAAACTTCATTTTTGATCCAGGTGCTTATTATTCTTTATTATTGATCGAGGGATTTGAACCAATGGATTTTGATTTTTGAGACCATAACTATCGAACATTTTGTTATTTTGGATCATCATTGAATGAAATCAAGCACTCTGAATTTTGTGTGAATAGATGTGTGAACCATTTGTGCTTGCTTGATGTTATGACTTTAAATCTGAAAAAGAATTTGTTGAACTATGACAAGTTGCAAATGCTAAATCAAAGCTTTGGTTCTACATCATTGTTCAAAGGTTTTAAGTCATGGACTTTTGTTGTCCAAAGTTATAATTCCTGAAAGCTTCTTGATTTTGGTATATCTCCAATGAAAAAATTCTTAACTCATTGCGGAAAGGTAAAATCAACTTTTACTTTTGATCCTGGCATTGGTTCACTTGTTCAATTTTTGCATAAGATCTTAAGAAGTCCTTTTGAATTTATAAACCATGGAGTCACCAATCTACTTAATTTTTGTGTAGGTGACACTTCAAAGTGGTTCCCTCCTAAAGAGGGAGGGCATAAACATAACTTGTGTCCTACTCAAGGCATGTTTGATTTGCAGGTTTTTGGGAGCAACTATGCCAATTCCATCGACCAAAGGGCTGGTGATGATATAAAATTTTTTTCGAGAAAGTGGCCCGATTTGGGGACAAATCGCTTCAAAGAGGGAGGAATGATACGATCCCGCCCGAGAACACCCTTGGATCAGTTTTCCAAGAGAGGCTTGTCGTCTTTTGGAAACTGAACTAGCTTGTTCCAGCTCCATGGAGCTCAATTTGAGCTAATTTCTATTCATTGAGCTTGAATTCCAATTTATTTTAATTTTATGCTTTTAGTTTGCATTAATTTTCTGGAATAAAACATTTAATTGTTTTTAGTTAAATTAATTAATTTGTTTAAAAAAAATCTGGACAACTAATTAATTAAGTATTTTAATTATGACCTAATTAAGTACTTAATTAATTAAGTGTTTAATTATGTCTCAAACTATTACATGTTATAAATATGTTAGGACAAATTTAATGCTGCTAATTAATATGTTTTGCTGCTGTTGTTTAATGCTACTGTTGTTTAATGCTGTTGTTTAATGCAGAATATTAAATATGTCTTAGCCAGCCGAAATTTAAAGAACAAATTTAATGAGCAGGTTATTAATATGCAATGACGAAATTTAATTGATCGAATTTAATTGTTCTCTGCAGGTCATTAAATTCGGCTAACTTAATGGCAAGGTAGAACATTAAAGAAGATCATGCGTGGGTGCAATAAAGGAGCTGCCGAATTCTCCTTTTCATGCTGGGACGACATTTAAGTTGTTGTTGCATTTTCTCCCCATGCAAAGGACGGCATTAAATGATCTGATGAATTAGTTTTTCCCAAATACCTTTTTCGTGCACAGCAAAGGACACATGAATGTGAAGTTGTATTCAAGATGAATTTAGGCTGCTGATTGCTATTCTCCAAGCACCTTTTTCGTGGAGACAAAGAACTTTACTGCTCATAATAATTCGGCCGCCCATTCCATTTTTCCCAAGTAAAACATGCATTCAGTCACGCATGTATTTTGAAGATTGATTAAGGAGGCTGCTGGACATGCATTTGTTGATCCAATGAACCCATTTAATGAGGAGCATGCATCTAGCCATGCATGTATTTTGAAGGTGACCTTTCGGCTATGGCTGTACACACACAAAGGCTGTTCACTATTGAATTTTTCACACACAAACTAACTCAAATTTTACAGCAAGATGTGCATGCATGCGGCAGCAACTAGGAGCTTTAATTTCCAGCCTTAATTTCATTCAGCCAAACCTTGCTATGGTAGTTTAGTGATTTTTATTTACTTATTTTTTAAGTTTGATGTTGACGATTCAGCTAGCCTAAGCTTTGGCTATAAATAGTTGATTAATTTCATTGTAAAAGAACTTTTTGTCAAAATTCTGAATGAACTATTGTTCTTGTGAGGTTTCTCCCTCTCATATTTCGTGTGAGTCTCGGTTTGGCTTATCTAGCATGCTAGTGGCGTCAACCGAACTGTTTCCAAACTTATCACCAATCCTGGTGTGGCGTTAATCCATTTCAATATACCTTTGGTTCTTACTTTGCTAAGTAATGGGTCGAGGTCCATATTCCTATTTCCATCATTTCACCTTAAACCATATAAGATTTGGGGCGATACTATTTATAGTATTGAAACTTCCTTGACGTTTAAGTTCTATTTTCCATCTCCATCAATTACCATTTTCTATCCCACCTTGTTTCTATCCTAAACCGAACCTACCAACACCAAACCACTCATCTAACACCCTTTATAAGCTTCTGCATCCTTAGCCTGAATCACCCAATTTTCGAAAACTCGAACTACTCCTCGCCGACGATCGGACAACTACGTGAAACGACTTGATTAACCTGGGCCGGATCACATCAGTGCCTGTCCATATAATCGTATCCTTTCCTTTTCAATAGTGCTCACACAACCTGTGAAATGGGCCTGCTCACACGAGTTGTGGGTCGAAATATTAGCTACACGATTCTGCTCACACGAGCTATGAAGAATCCACGACAAATGCAGGACCTCATCCATCGGTAGGACATTCAAGACTAGCACCCAAAACATTATATCCCGATTGACATGTCATTCCTATCCTAAGAATTTTTAAGGTTCAAACAGGACTATTTATCCGTCAATTGCTCAAAGCATCGCTATACATGCATTTTCATGTCATTTTATAACTAATACAACATAACCAATAACCAATCAAACTGTCATTAAAAATATTATAATTTATACGACCTTACCTCGATAACTATAGTCGTAGAATTAGAGTTGGAGACTAATCCAAAGCTTTCGCCTTTCCTCTATTTAAGTCCGGTTGTTGTTTATCTTGATCTAAATAAATAGTTTCATTTAATTAAGTACTTCACATAACTTCAAGTATTCAATTCCATCAATAATTCACATTATCATAAAATTATGAGTTTACCCCTCCTATTATAAAATTTTCACAAATTAGTCATTAAGCTCGAAACTTGTAAAGATACTATTTTTAACCCTCCATACATGCTAATCATGCTTCTAAGGAACCCATAGCAACCCAATTAAACCATTATATCATAATGTTACCATGAAATTTTACGATTTTTCTAACAAATACCTTCTAATCGATTTTACTAGGGATCTTGAACAGCCCATAGTTACCAATATTTCACATTAAAACAAATAATTTTACATTTTCTACAATTTAACCCCTAATCCTACATTCATCAAAAATCACTTAATAAAATACTCATAATCAACAACTAGCAACTCAAATTTATTATTTAACATCATGAACATCAAGAACATCAAGAACTCCTCAATGGTATCATCTAAAAGTTTCAACAGTTTCAAAAATGAAGCTATAGGTTAGCTAGACCTAATTGCAACGGTCTCAAAAACATAAAAATTACTAGGAATAAACTCAAAAAGCATACCATGAAAGCTCCAAAGAGATGAATGAATGCTCAAACCCCTTCCATGGCTTCTTTCTTTCTCAATTTTAGCAAAACATCAAAGAGAAGATGATTGCCTTAATTGTTTTATTTAATTTCACACTAATTAGTTAACTACAAATTTTCCATTAATTAAACATTCAATTTACACAACCAACACTCATAACCGTCCACTATATATAAGCACATGGTATATTTACCATTTAAATCCATAATTTTTATTTCCTTAACTATCTAATACCTATTACTATTAAAACTAACTTTTGCATCTTTCACAATTTGGTCCTTTTTACCTAGTTAACCATTTAAACTTCAAAATTTCTTAACGAAACTTCAATATGACCCTAATATAATCCCATAGACTTTGAATAAATATTAAAATAATAACTCACTTGTCAAATTCATGGTCTCGAAACCACTATTTTTGACACCATTAAAATTGGGCTATTACAAGGAGGAGACCCGCAGTGGTTTGCGGCGACAGCTCACGGCGGTGGAAGGGAAGAGGAGTGAAAAGGGGCAGCGTTTATGGTGGTAGGAGGTCTTTGATGGTGGTGGAAGGCTCGATTTTTGTGGTTTGAAAACAAAATTTAATAGGAGGTGGTGGTAGTTCTATTTTGATTTGGAGGAAAAAGAAGATGAAGAAAATTTTCAAAAAAATAGAGATTAGGGTGCAAGTGAGGGCGGTGGATGACACAAGGGGTGTGTGTAGCTTAGTCAACCATGACCAGGTTCGTTGCATCACTATCTTATGGGAAGAGAGGAGGTTGTGGCAAGGGAGTGAAACAAGGAGTGAAAAGGGGGATGTGTCTCACAACATAAGGCAAGTTTTGACTTGCTAAAGAAGGAATGAAATCCTCCACATATGGCAACAAGGGCGTGGAAGGAAAGGTTGGAATGCACATGCCAATTGTGTACAAAAATTTAATTAAAAAAATATGAGAACATGGGGGTTCAAACTAGAGACTTCTAAGATAGCTAATGACCTTTCTTCCACTAAGCCACAACACTTCCTTGTGTTTATTTTTGCGCAAATAAAAAAAATATAGGATGACATTTGTTAATGGTTTGAAACAAATTTGCACCAAATAGAAATTATTGAGAGAGAAGGGATTCGAACTCAGATCATCAAGGACAACTCCACCACTACTAAATCACAATAATTGATATTTATTTATTATCAAATGAGAAAAAGATTATCTAAATAAAACTTCAATCGTGACCATTTTTGGTTCATTAACTTAATGTTTACTAACCCAGTTTTTGGGATATGACATAATCTCCTCAATCAAAGTTGCTCGCACTTGTAACTCTACAAGCAAACCATGATTATTAGATAAACTCAACTTAGCAAACATTTCCCACAACTCTAACTTAGACTTCCTACTCAGCACATCCGCTACAACTTTAGCCCTACCCGGACGGTACTCAATGGTACAGTCATAATCTTTCAGAAGCTCGACCCATTGTCTCTATCTTAAGTTCAACTCCTTTTGGGTGAGGAGATACTTAAGACTCTTATGATCTGTATAGATGACACATCTCTCCCCATAAAGATAGTGTCTCCAAATCTTAAGAGCGAAAACCACAACAACCAATTCCAAATCATGTACCAGATAGTTGCACTCATATGGCTTGACTTGTCTCGAAGCGTAAGCTACAACCTTCCTGTCTTGCATCAACACGCATCCAAGACCTGAATGGGATGCATCACTATAGACCATGAAATCTTTCCCAAACTCAGGTTGAATCAACACTGGTGCTAGAGTCAAAATTGCTTTAAGTTTCTAAAAGCTAGCTTGCTGCTCATTGATCCACTTATGCAGTCTTTCTCCATAACTTAGTCATCGGAGCCGCAATCAACGAAAATCCTTCCACAAACCTCTTATAATAGCCAGCAAGTTCGAGAAAACTCTGAATTTCACTAACATTCTTAGGCTGCTTCCAATCCAAGATAGCTTTGATTTTCTTTAGATCCATGAGAATGCCCTCAACAAATACTACGTGTCCCAAAAACATCACCTCTCGAAGCCAAAACTCCCACTTACTAAGCTTCGCATACAACTTTTTCTCTTGTAAGGTTTGAGGGACCAACCTTAAGTGCTCATCATGCTCCAACTCAGAGTTGGAGTAGGTCAAGATATCGTCGATAAAGACTACAATGAATCAATAAAGATAGGGTTGAAATACCATATTCACTGAGTCCATGAACACGACAGAAGCATTCGTAAGCTCAAAGGATATCACTAAGAACTTGTAGTGCCTATATCGAGTCTTGAAAGTAGTCTTCAGCACATCAACCTCCTTCACTTGCAACTGTATCCCAACCTCAGATCGAACTTATAGAAAACCGTAGCACATCAGAATTGGTCAAATAGGTCATTAATACCCGACAATGGGTACTTATTTTTCATAGTCAACTTGTTCAGCTGACGGTATCGATGCATAGCCTCATAGATCCATCCTTCTTTTTCACAAAAAAGGACCAGAGCTCGCCACAGCAACGCACTTGGCCTTATGAAGCCACGATCCAATAATTCTTGTAACTGAGCCTTAAGCTCTTTGAGTTCTTTAGGTGCCATGTGATAGGGTGCAATAGAAACTGATGATGTCCTAAGCAGCAACTCAGTTCCAAACTTGACCTCACGTTCAGGAGGTAGACCAAGTAGCTCCTCAAGAAAAATGTCAGGAAATTTCTTCACTACTCGAATGTTATGCAATGTAACACTATCCACATTTGTGTCCAAGATGTATGTGAGATATGCATCACACCCCTTATGAACCAACTTCTCTGCTACCAAGGTGGAAGTCACATTTGTAAGATAATTCGAATGCTCTCCAACCACAATAATCTCATTCCTGAAAGTAGTCCACAAAGTAATTCATTTAGTGTCGCAGTCTAAGATAACTCGGTGCTCGCTCAACCAATCTATTCCCAATACGAGATCGAATTCTCCAAAGGGTAGTTCCATAAGGTTGGCACGGAACACCTCCCCTTGCACTTGCAATGGGCATCGCTTATAGATTTTGTTCACTTGTATAGATTTTCTTGAGGGACTAAGTACTGTGACATCACTAACTGTTTCCTCTACTCAGATATCTAGTTTCTCAGCCATCATACAACATACATACGAATGGGTAGAACCATTATCTATCAATGCAAAATAAGGAATGTCATTAATAGTAAAGGTACAAGTTATCACTCAGCAACATCACAATCCTCTCGGTGCCAGGCCACATACACAAGTGTTGGCTACCTCATATAAACTCAATTAGCACCCTGATCCGATGCTCGCTGTCTCTAACCCATATTACCTCCTCTATTTTGTCCTTGAGTTATTTGTGATTGCTGACCAACTCTCTTATTCGGTGCATGATTTTGGCCTTGTACTTGCACCTGCTCATTCAACTGAGGACATTCTCGAATCTTATGGTCTAGCAACCCACATTTTAGGCATGCATGCCTCTCCAACATTCACTCGGAAGTTTGTTGCCACAGGTGGCACAATTCTAGATCTTATCCCCTACTACAACAAATTTCTGGTGGGGTTGATCATCTCTGGCTCACTTTACTGGACACTGAGCCTGTCCACTAGGACCAGGATCCCTCTTGCCTGGAGCCCTCACTTGCTCCTTCCGTTCGCGATCAATGCACGTAACCTTCTCACGAATCTTGGTCTTCTCTACCAAAACTTTGAAGACTCTTTCTTGTAGTGGTGCCAATTGCATCATCAAATCATATCTAAGCCTAAATCAAATCAAGCACACACTTATCTTGCTCATCAGCTACCATTCCTAGAGTATAGCGGTTGACCCTTAGGAACTCTACCTCGTAATTAACCACAAACATATTACCTTGCCTTGGCTCAATGAACTCAAGCCTCCTAGCCTCAATATATCTCACTCCAACATATTTCTTCTAGAATGCCTCTAGAAAGTAATCCAAAGGTTAAGCAATCAGCTTGGGTGCCTCTCACAATAGCTTGGGTGCCCCTCAAGCTTTTGTTCAGGGGTGCACTCTATATTGTCGAGAACCCTCTCTGTAGCCTCCAACCAATACTCAGCTACAGTGGGGTTGTCCTAACAATGCCTCTAAACAGTTTGGCCCTACTCGATCGGAACCTCTCAACAATAGTGCCAGGCACCCGCGACTCATTCCAAAACTCATAGCATGGCCTGTGATACAGCCTTGTTCGCAGGCTCTTGTTGACTCTCATCAATAGTAGGTGCTCACTCCACATTCTTCGCAACAAGCTCAGGGGTTCACCCCCAAGACGCAGATGAGTCGATTTGGGTTCTTTGACTCATTTCCTCACGTGCTCTCAATCCCCTAGTTCTAACACTGAGAGTACTCTTTTTAAATTTTTATGTTGTCAAAAGAGATAAGTTTTATTGTTATCACTCAAATTTTTTTCAATTAAAATTTTTGTTTTATCGCTTTTATACGAGTTTCACTATTTATCGTTCGTATAATCTAAAGTTTGTCTTAGTCAAAAGTTTTCTATAGTTTCTTATAGTCTTATAATCTATAGTTTTCATAATTCTATAGTTTCAAATTCTATAGTTTCACATCTAAACAAAACTTACCTTGGATCGGCTTCGAGAGGTCTCAGATTTCTTTATAACAAATCACATGTAGCATGTTTTTCCCAAAATACCCTTTTATGATGCATGGTGTTTTTCGAAAACATTTTTACCAAAAGTTTGAGTTTTGAACCGGCTCTAATACCACTAAATGTAACCCTTAAAACTAAGCCTTGATGCTGTGGCCCAGTCTAAATGATTACATGGGCCTTGAAGATGGCCAAAATGATTTTTTTAAAAGAAAATTCACTTACCTTTTGAAAACATTTGCTTTTTGCAAAACATCTTATTGTAACACCCTAAAATCGGCCTAGAAGTTAGGCCCGAATCTGGCGTGTCACATTGAAGTGTTTTTCGAAAGCCATGTTTTCATTAAAAACCCTTGTAACACCCCAAATCCAGTCTAAACGTTATGACTGAATCTGATGATGTCACATTATAACATCCCTTACCCGTATTCGACACCGGAATAGTGTACGAGGCATTACTAGAAGACATAAATTTGCATACGTATTAAACCAAGTTACAAAATTTTATCCAAATTAAAAATTTTAAATTATTAACGTGCTTTTATAATTCTTTACAGCATATCCTCGAAATATTATATTCATAACAAATAGGGCCTACGAGACCCGATATTTACTCATGTAATTCAAAGCTTTATTTCCATTTCATTCAATTCACAAATTCTCATGTTCACAATTCAAATCAATTTCTCAATCCAATATATATTTCAATCATCTAAGAATATAATTCAAGTTACACGAACTTACCAGGCTAAATTGCAGAAATACCAAAATTCAGGGATATTTTGGTAATTTTCTATTTTCCTTCAAATTTCCACTCAATCTTAATATAAATTAATATTTCATTCAATTTATTAATTTAAATAATAAAACAATTCATTTCATGCAATTTGGTCACTTTTTGACATTTTTACAATTTTACCCTTAAAATATTACTTTTATTCAATTTAGTCCCTAAACCTAAAACATGCAAATTAGCCATTTTTAATGAAAACTCATGCTAGTTGAATAATCATATATTTTCCTCCTCCTCCTCTCCATTCCACATCCTTAATGTATATAAAATGCTTACATGTAACATTATCTATAATTTCACTATTTATTTATTTGTTCATTCAAAGCTGTCCAGTTGCGTCATTGTCACAAAATTATTTATATCTTGAGCTATGTAACTCCGAATTAAGATCCGTTAATTTTTTCTGAAACTAGACTCACATATATTCTTACTATAAAAGTTTCAAAATTTTTGTTTTAGCCAATAAGTAAAGTTTGTTCTTTAAAGTCATCCCTGTTCTGACCCTTCTTCACTAAAAATTAATTATCTCCTCGTACATGATTTGGATGATGTTTCTGTTTGTTTCTCTTGAAAATATACTCATTCACGATTTTAAACATATCAATTTAAGCCCATAATTATTTTTCTCCAATTTTTGATGATTTTACAAAATCAGAACAGAGGAACCCGAATTCAATTAGAATAGGAATTAAGCCCATAATTATGTTTCTGTTTGTTTCTCTTGAATTGTATATCTCATGATTTACAATTCAATTACTTACATCGTTTCTTCGATGAGAAACTATACTTAATAAGATTTAATTTCATATTTTTTTCATCCTATAATTCGATTTCCATAATTTATGGCGATTTTTCGAAGTTAGCCTACTGGTGCTGTCCAAAACTGTTTTAGTGCAAAATGTTGATTACTAAGTTTATAACTTCCTTATTCATTTTCTCTATAATATTTTCCATCACTTTCTCTTATTTACCTTCACTAATATATCAAGAACATAACACTTCATTTAAGAAAACTCTACTATAACTTAATTTCCATGCTTTTTCAATAATAACAAACTTAAAAACATATTGAAATCTTGATGTTCTTACCTTGTCCTATTGATTTCAATCTTTAACTTGATTTTCTCTCTCCTCCAGCTTCTATTTCTTGAATCTAACTTGATATTCTAGCTCCCCATTTTCTCCTTGTTATCTTTCTCTCTTGATGGATATGAAAATTCTTTTGATTTCTAAGTGAAAATGGTGATTTTTTTGGTGAAAGGACCAAATTGTAATGAAAAGAAAGTTTCTTTCTTTCTTTTCTCTTCATACGTTGGATGCATGGGAAGAAGATGAAGATTCTTCATCTTTCCTTCCATATATATACTAAATAGAATAATAATAAAATAATAAAATATCATTTAAAAATCAAATTAAAATATTAATAAACTAATATTTAATTAATTAATTAATCTAAAATATCACCAACATCATCACTGCCTTCTAGATTTCTCTCTTCTAATTGACCATTTTTCCTTTTATAATCTTTAAAAATTCTATCCTTGAGTCATCACTTAATTTGGTAAAATTGTGATTTAGTCCCTCAAAATTCTACACCTTTTCAATTTGGTCCTAATTCATCCATTTTCCTTAGTTTCTAGATTATTCCACCCTTAAAATATTTACACTATTGGTCCTTCAACATTTTCGTATTTACACTTTAACCCCTCAAATTTCGAGTACTTACTCTTGGGCAACAAAACTTTTCTCACTTTTGCGATTTAATCCTTTCTTGAATTAATATGTCATAATATAATTCCCAATGTTGCCATAACTCAAAATTTCCCTTTTTATCACTTTATTTCCTTATTTTACTATCAAGGATACCTACATTCTTACTGTAGTAATTTTCGGGGTATTACAATAGTAATTTTCGAGATATTACAACCTTGTTTGTAAATTTTAAACTTCTTAAAACCTCAATTTGTGCTTGTTTATTTTCAATCGAGGTTTATTAAAAAGTTATTACCTTCAAAACCTTATTGTTGCAGAAGCTTAATTAAAACAAATGATTTACGAAATCGTGATATTTAAAAATTGAGGTGCGAAAACGTAATGTTAGAAAACATTTATTAATTTGGAAAATCATGTTCTACTTCTAGCGGATATAAATCACAATCACATCAAATCCCAAATTTAAAATCCAGAAATTATAGAGGTCTTATTACAACCCGAATCAAAATCAAATTGCTTAAGTAAATGAGAAAAATAGCATAAAACAAGTGTAGTTGTGTGACCCTCTCTGAGTCCCTTGCAGCTCCGAACCGTCTAACGTTGGGGACTACCTAGAAGGTTAAAAACGGGGTGTGTTTACAAAAACTCAGTGTGCAATCCCCTTATTAAAGAAACAGAATCAATCTAGGCCTGAGCCCTTAACAGTAACAATATTAGGGTGGGCCTTAGCCCATTACGGTAACGGTGGCAAATGGCCTTAGCTCTCATTAGCCTCGGTTGGGCCTGAGCCCATATCAATTGGTACATATCACATATATTTGAGCCTAAGTCCATCTCAATATCAGAATCAGTATATACAATGCATAAATACCCATACCAACCCAGCACTCCATCTCCTGTCCAACCCTACACTCTTGTGGGGATTAAATTGACCCACCCATCCCTACACTCCTTATGTAGCAACGGTTGCAGCACTAACCAATATTGCAGCAGAGCTGCCAATCACATAATCCGCTTATAGCCATCAGTGGGTCCACAGTCATCTTATGCGACCCGTGCGACCCTTACATATCAATCACTTCCTTCAAACCATGATCCCAACCCCATGCAGTATGTCATGTATGCAGTATGCCATGCTTAGAATCAGTCATATCGTTAACAGTTAAGTCATTCAAACTATAGCACAATTCAGTCATTTACCCTCGAGGGGCAAAATAGTCATTTTACCTTTTGGGGGTATATTGGTCAATTTACCAAACAGAGGTATTACAGTCATTTTACCAATAGGGGCATCACGGTCATTTTACCCTACAGGGGTATTTCAGTAATTTTACCCTACAGGGGTATTTTAGTAATTTTACCCATCGTGGGTTTTTCGATAATTTTACCCATCGAAGGTATTTCAATAATTTTACCCATTGAGGGTATTTCGGTAATTTTTATTTCGGTAATTTTACCCATCAGGGGTATTTCGATAAATTTAACGACCTTTCTGAAGGTCTACAGTCACCTCGAGCGACACAGATGATCCATTTGGTCGAAGCCACGCAATTGGGCTCAAGCCCACTATTCGGCCCAATTGGGCCCACCCACTCGTGTGGCCCGTTTGGCCCAAATCCAATCTCGGTTATGTGATCTACATAGCCCAATACATTTTCTTCTACTTTTCATAATTTATCTCCGTGTAGGGTCCACGAGCCCATTTGATACGGCCATGCCTCAAGCCCTACCTAGCTCGAGCAAGGAGCCTTTGGAGCTGCCTCGAGGTCCTATCACTCGATCACGAGCCAAACAATTCAAGGAGGCTGTTTCAACTTTAGTTAACAAAGTTTAGGGCGAGATTTTGGTTGGGCACATCGAAGAAGCTTGGACCAACTCGAAGAACACTCCATGCACTTTACTACGAGCTGAATTAACTTCCAATTTAGCTCAATGAGTTCAAATCAGCTCAATTTAGCTCAAATACTTACAAATTCAGCTCAATTAATTTTTGCTATTTAATTAGTCTCAAATCTGGTCGGATTTAATTATACATGATTAATTGTGTTTTTCGTACATGTTAAGTCAAATTAATTTCTTACAGCTTATAAATATGTCTTAATACATGTTTTAATGTGTCATGTCCAAACCGAATTAATTAGACTTAGTTTAATTAATTGTGTCTTGTTTTAATTATATGGATTAATGTTGTCTAAATTATGTTTTTAATATGATTCAGCTGAATAATGATTAACTAAATTCATTTGTTCATGTTGTGTAGGCTGGCGGAATGTGGATGGAAGCATTTAAGCTAGGTGCATGCACCATAGGTTCAATGAATGTGGCGATACATGCATGAAGAATGTTCAGCTGATTTTAAATGATTCAAGAACCAGCATAATGCCGTTCACACATGAAGTTCACACTCTTGGCTTTTCGGTTTGGAATGTTCACACATAAGGACTCTTTGAAACCGAGTGTTCACACTTCATTTGGCCATTCAAATCCCTCTTAATGGCTGGTCACTTTTCAGCAAAAGATACAACTTAAATGAGCTCATTTATGTACATTGGCCGAACCTAACTCCTTCATGCACCATTCAAAGTGACCAAGGTTCAATGAGAGTTCTAGAAGCTTGTCAAGTTCAGCCGAATCTAGCTAGCACATTTAAGTGGTTCATTTGCTTACTCTTTAAGGATTGTAAGAGACCATTCGGCTAGCTTAGGAGATTATTATAAATAGCTGAATTTTTACTTTGTAAAGGACTTTTTGACATTTTAAGTAATGAATTGCTGCCAAATTTGTGAGGCATTTTCTCTCAAATTTCGTTCGAGACCCGTAAGACTTATCTAGCTTCTAGTGGCGTCTTTCCGAGTCTTTCTTTCGAACTTATCACTCCCTAAACCCGAGTGTGGCGTTCACCTTTGATACCTTTGGTTCATACTTTCCTAAGTATCGGGTCAAGGTCCCTATCAACCATTTTAACTCATTTAGGTCCTATAAGTTTCGGGTCAACACTCTCCTTTAGTGTTGGTTCACTCTTGACCTTTTTGAACCATTTCCATTTCGAACCAAATTACATTTCCATTTTGTACCAAATTACATTTCCATTTCGTACCAAATTACATTACCATTTCGTACCAAACCAAAACCATTTCCCAATTCCAATTCGTACCAAAACGAAATCCATTTCTTAATTAATCCTAAACCAAACTCAACCATTCTTAGTCATACCATTTTTGCTTTAAACCAAATCCACATCCATCTTTGATCAAACCTACTTGATTTCTTTGAATTCAATTATACTTTCTCTTCTTCTATTATATTATACTTCTTCGTTTACGATCGGGAACTAAACGACTCGGGTTCAACTACTAAACTGAGGTCGTATCACCATTGGTCCCAAACGGCCCATTTCGGCCCAACAAGGCTCATAACGGCCCAAGTGTATGAGAACACTCGTAGTGGTCTCTTCGATCTACCACTCTCAATTGTGGGCTCAGTTTTTCCACACGAGTGACCGCACGCTCATGAGGCCTCAGACGCTGAAGTTTTGGCTTTTCAGCTTTTGTCGATTCTTAGCGGAGATAGTGTGATTACACACCTGTTGGGAAAATTTGCTAAGATCCACGAGAACTCCGAACCTAAACAACCACGATACACCATCAGTTATTTAATGAATAGGATTTAGATAACTCCTTTTAGTACTACTATCCAAAATGATTTAATACTTGCCTTGATCGACAGATGTGGCTTAGCCCACTTAGATCACTGGTTAGGATTGATTACCCATTGCTTGTCGACTATCTGCGTTACAAGTGCACTCTTATTAGACACAATTGCATAAACCCAAAGGTTGATCATACACAAAACTCCTAGGTAAAAGAAAGTAGTATTCGTCCACAAAGTATACAACCAGCACACTTTAGATTGAGCACAATAATAGTAAAAGGGTTACCTTTAGATGAATGACAATAGGAACGTTTCGAAATGCTTCAGTATTTCTTAAGTACTCCTTCACTCCTTTCAGAATTCTAGAACCCGAAGAACACAATCGACAACAAGAGAGTCAAGAGGAGAAAGAAGTATTCGGCTTTTAGAAAGGTCTAAAGGAACTAGGATTGAGTGAAAAGAGTGAACATAACCACTTACCGACTTATCAGAATCTTTGCAGAAGAATGACGCAAGGATGGCTTAACAGTAGTGATATTCAGCTAGCCTAGAATAGGAGATGAACAGAAGACAAAAGAGAGAGAAAGGAAAGGTTCGGCCTAGAAGAGAGAAAGTGAATGGAAAAGATGCAGAAAAAGAATGACTCGAATGGTCAGTTTTAGTTTCAGAACTAGAGAAAAAGAAAGAAAATTGCAAAACCCCCAAATGTTAGAGAGACAATTCGGCACCTATACACTCACTAATTGCCAAAATGCATACTCTAAAGTCCCCCTTAGCAGATTCGGCAACAACCTTCTACAACTCAAACTCCCTTTTTCCTCCTAAAATCACTCCTCCAATCCTCTCCTTGAAATCCTCCATGATCCACTCCTTAAATCACTCATTTGACCCATTCAAACCCTCCAACACAGAGTTCAAATCCAACACCAACTCTTGCCTCCACATGAGGAAAATAAATAATCCCATTTGCATGCAGTGAGACACCTCAGACCTCATAGTTACACAACACGCCACCTTGCCAGTAGACCACAAGCTCTTTTTGTGTCATAAAATAAATACCATTATTGATAAGGCCTATAAAACATCGTCCAGATTCATTTTAGGGAAAAACTAAAAATTTTGCCAAGGCCAAGACATGAACACAGGCTCCCTTGTAACCTAATGATGCCATAACCACTATAACACATGCTTCCTTATGACATTTTTTTACACAATAATTTAAAAGGCCTACATCCAAGCATCCAGGGTTTTATCCACTTAAAACCAAATTTTTTTCTAAAGCTCAGGTTTGAACCCAGGACTTTTCCAACTCCTCTCAGGACCCTTAACCACTAAAGCAGACATACTTTTGTGCATAGTTTCCTCACCGTTCCCTTGCTCAAGGCCCAATACTTCTAGGCCAAAATTTGGGATGTTACACTTGGACTTTTCGTTATAGAGTTATGTGTTCCTTTATATTTACAAATCATTTTAAATGTAACTTAGTTTTTAAAACACATTTCTTTGATCGTTTAGAAATCACATAAAAATAACTCATGCATAAAACCTTATTATATCAAAATAGTGTCTCATACCACAGTTTATAATATAAAATTTAAAGTCCCAAAATCATTTAAACAAACCCAATTTAAAGTCCATAGTAAAAGTTCAAAAGAAGTTCAAAAAGTCCATAAAAACCCCAAACTATTTCCAAAATCCATAACCACGAAAATATATTATACCAAGAGCCTCTCCAAAGATCCAAATCTTAGCCTTAAGTACGAGGATTACTTGAGACACATAAAAACCATGGGTGAGCTTTAAAAGACTCAGTGTGAGATCAATACAAACACTTATTTTAACACATAACATAACACATCAAAATATCACAAAGAAGCTTTCACAGGATTCACATATAACCGCATTTATTGAATCAAAACATGGCATGCTTATGAACAATACACAATTATAAGATTTCCTACCCATCTCTGGTACACACCAATATCGAGTCCCAAAACTCGTCCATCCAATAACACACCAGTTTATGGACAAGCCACCACACAGATACGATGAATGGTTACATAGCACATCGTGGACAAGCCACCACATAATAGCAGTTAAACTGCCACATAGCTTCCTCCTTTCACAAACCCACCTCATGAATGTGATATGGCCATTTTTACACATATTTATCACTTATCACGTTTTTCGCATTTTCATGCTCATAACTCATGTATCTCGATTTTCACATAGGCATACATCATGCTCATATTTTTACATATCACATAGTTTCACTTTAGCACGCTTTAACATACATAATTTGTGTTAAAACATGGATCTTATCATATGCATTCAAATATCACGTTTTAGATCATTGTATATTAATCTAGCCATAAATCATATAACAAATAGTTGATCATCATTTCACACATCACATATCATAAATCACGGATTTTTCACAACACTTAATAGTTTAGGTCACTTATTTGATTTCCTTTTTGATTGAGTTTTTCAACTCCACATGAGTACTTAATATACTCCCACATTAATTCATTAAATAAAATTTTTATTAAATAGTAATATTAAACTTCACTTAAAACGAGAGTTAGATCCCACACATTAATATAGATCTAAACTATTTGCTCGATTGTAGAAGTTTCGTTTAGGTCTAGTTTAGATCGCAAATCTAAACACATGATTAACCTATTTTAGTCATGATCTATTCGAATAACATGGCTTTTAATATGAGATTTAATGTAAAAATCTTACCAATACTTACCCTCAATTCGAATGCTCGAATTCGTCACTCTCGTGGTTTTCACTATTGATTTCTCGGAGGATTGTTAATCGGTCCTTCATGTTAACACAATATCATATTATTACTAATGATTTTTAAAATAATAAAAATAAAATACAAATTATTTAGGCCTTATACCATTCGGCCATGTCACAAAATTTTAAGACAGGATTTTAATCCCAAAACTTCACTTACACTTGTTTCGTTATGAGATGATCGAAGGAACGAAAATGGAGCAAAATCGATGGTTGGATAATCTAAAATAATAGAATAAAAGAAAAGAAAATATGTGTTTTAGTCACTAAGGTAATCGATAAAAGAAAGAGAAAACAAAATGGAAGAAATCAGTCACCGGCGACGGCGGTGGCTCGGCGACAGCAGTGTAGCTTAGTAGTGGTCCAACTATGAGGGGTGCAATTTTTTGATGGTGGTGCAAAATAAAAGTAAAGAGGAGGGTTCGGTTACTTTTAATTGAAAGAGAGGAGAAAAAAGAGAAGAGAAGAAAATTGATGGAGGAGAAGGTGACCCGCTGTGGTTGCGGTGGAGGACACGACGGCGCACGATGGAAAAGGGGAGGGAAAATTGAAAGGAAAATAAAAGAAATGTTGGTTGTGGATGGTGGTGAGGTCGTGGTGCAAATAAACTCACAGTGGTGGAAAGAAACGGGTGGTGGTTGTGGTGGCCAAAAAGAAAGAAAAGAAGAGTGGAGAGGAGAGGAGAGGAGAAGAGGCAAACAAGTAGATAAATAGTCATCTTGTTTCAGCTTTTAATGAGCTGAAAATTCCAGAATAACTCATGAAAGTGTCAAGAGGTTTCTTCAGCCTTGAAAACGTCATTGGACAACTTCTAGATGATGTATAATCAGCTAAAATGAACTTGAAGTTATTGGTAGCTGGTTGGCCATTTCTATGTTCGGCTATGGTGCTTTAATAGGCTTAAATGTGTTCAGCTGAATGGTTGGTGAATTTAATGGGCAGCTTGGGGAAGATTGTGACACCCCTAATTTGACCCTAGTCGAAAGTGGTTTTGGAACCCCAAAACCGAGTCACAAAAATAATCAGATGTTATATTCTGTGCTTATTGAATGTGGAATTTGTATGTGCGAATATTTCGTGCCTTGATTTTATCAAGGCGGTGTTAATTTATAAGAAAGGACCCATGTGATAAGACTTGAAAATGTGATAGGTGAAATTTAAAGTGGCCAAATAATGCATGAGTTATTGACATGAGGGACTTGCATGTCAAATGGACCACTTTTAATTAGTGGCCGGCCATAATGATAGTTGATAGATATTATATGCATTTTATTTTAGCATGATAATAGTTAATGGCTTTATATTATGGAAGAAAGAATAATTAAAAGAAGGAAAGAGTGATAGAAACAAGGTATGTCCATCTTTCTTTTCCCCATTGCCGTAACTAGTGAAAGAAAAAAAAGGAGAAGAAGAAGCCAAGGCATTCGGCCATGGTTAGTTCATAAATCAAAGGTATGTTAATGTGATTTTTATGTAATTGTTCATGAATTTAAACCATAGTGCATGTGTGAAAATTTGATGTTTTAATTTAGACTTATGACGGTGAATTTCATGTGATTGACTTAGTTGAGAACCTAAGAAAATATGATAGGGGAATATGTAAGGATCAAATGATAACAAAGTGAGGAAACTTGGGTTTGCTTGTCAAATCACCCAAACCTCAAGTAGTGGCCGGCCAAGCAAGGATGGTTCTTCCATTAAGTTGAATTTTTAATGATGCTTTTATTAGTAAATGATTAAAATAGATCAAAAAAAAAAAGAAAGGGGGAATAAAATAAGAAAGCAAGAGAAAGTCTTCATCTTCTTTCTTTTCTTGAAGTGCCGTGAGCTAGGGAAGGAGTGGAGACTTCATTGTTTTTGGGTTCTAGCCGAAACTAAAGAAAGAAAAAGGGGAAAGTGTTTTGGGAATGTTCGGTCTTTTGGAGGCCAATTTCTAAGGTAATTTCATTGTAATTTTGTTAAAATTTGATGAATACGAGCTTCACTTCTTTATCTAGCCGAAACCCATTTGCTAATTTTGGTCTAAGTGGCGTATTAAGTTCGGTTCATGTGTTTTTGAGCTAGGGATTTGTTTTTAAAGTTAAAAGTTGCTGGATAAGTGTTGGATGGACTTGATAATGTTAAAATTATTGAGTGTGTAAAGTTATAAGTTTCGTTTATGATTGGGAGCTTAAATTTAGCTCAAATTTAACTCAATTTCTTATATTAAGCATTTCGGCTATGGTGTGGATTGCATAAAATTTGAAGTATTTGATGTTTGAGAGTTCTAAATAGTTAATTATTAAGTGAGGCTTAGTAATTTTGTGTTAAAGATGAATTTCATTACTAAAAGTGGTATTCGGCTATGTGGCATTGTGTTAAATTTTGGATGTTGTTTTTTTTAATTTTAAATTGACTATTAGGTAAGCTTTAATGTTGTTAAATGGTAAAAAGAGACTTGAGAGTGATGTTTAGGTAGCTTTCGGCCTTATAGTGAATTATGATTGTTAAAGGATGGACTTAAGTTGTGTATATGGGATTTAACCTTGCCGATTATGTGTTAACAAGGTGAAAATGGTTATGTTGCGTTAATAGAGTGCCGAATGTGAATTTGGTGTTAAGCTATATTTGAATACTTGGTTGAATGATTTTTGATATACCCGAAATAAGGTGCATGAATTATGGATTAGTAATGATTTGAATTTGTTTAAATCTAGCTCAAGAACAAAGGACACCAACTTCGGATAGGGGAAAAGAGAAAGTAGTTGAATAGCCGATTTGTACTAAGTCGATCAAATTCAAGGTAAGTTCTTAAGTATTTGAGTTTGATTCCTTTGTAAGTTTTAAGTATTAAAGCCTATAATGTGATTGAGTATGATATGTTAAGCACATATTAAAAGAATCATAACTCTATTGTAAATTTTTATGCATATATCCTAATGGCTATTATGAAGTATAGGTAAGTTATTGATATGATATGTTGCCAAATGGATATGATATTATGAAGTGCTAAAAGGATATGTTAGAAGAGTAAAATTGTGATAAACCTGCTCAGGACAGCAGCAGTAACATGAATTTAGAAAATCACCATAAATTTTTGGAGTTGAATGGGAGGCTGAATAAATTATGAAATTAAAGCTTAATGAGTCTAGTTTCTTATAAAAGAAACCGTGTAAGCAAAGGGATTTCCGACAATGAGATACTTAAAGTTGTGTGAGACAGCACAGAATGACGCTGTAATCCTCTGTTCTGTTTTTAGAAAATCATTATAAATTGTACAAAAATGGTTATAAGATAAAATTTATATGCTTAGACTCCTTAATGAGTCTAGTTTCAAATGAAATCAAATACAACACATTTTGAATTCTGTAAAATGAGAAATTTGATTCGTAGTGAAGAGTGGTCAGATTAGTCAAACAGTGAAACAGGGGAAACTTTAAGAAAAATCTGGTATTGATTGGCCAAACCTAAAATTCTGGAAATTTTATGGATGGAAGATATACGAGTATATATTCAGGAAAAATTAACGGAAAGTGATTTGGAGTTTTGTAGCTCCAGTTATAAATAATTTAGTGACTATTGCTCAGGAAAAACAGCTTGTGCTGAATTTGAGATTGTGTTGTAAACCTTGATAAACTTGTTTTAGTTGCTCATAAGCTATTGATTAAACTCATACATGAATTCTAAATTGTGATATTGGAAAATGATAGATGTAGATTCAGCCAAGACAGTTTGTATACGTGAAAGTATATGTGGTATGTGAAGTATATTTGGATAATTGTGATGTGAATACATGAAAATCTATATTTTGATTTAGGATTCTATGTGATGGATGTGAACATGCATATATGTGATAAGGCCTAATGGCCGATGTGATGAATGTGAAAGTGTATATATGTGATAAGGCCTAATGGCCGATGTGATGAATGTGAAAGTGTATATATGTGACAGGGCCGAGTGGCCAACGTGACGGGTGTGAAAGTGTATAAATGTGATAAGTCCCGAAGGGCATTTGTGTCAGTACTATATCCGGGTTAAAACCCCGCAGGCTTTATGCGAGAATATTATCACTGATTAATGTCCGTAAGCTTCGTGCTCGTACTATATCCGAGCTCTAAAGACCCGATGACTACGTGTGGGGATTTTGTCCGGGTAAGACCCGGTAACTTCGTGTGGAGATTATGTCCGGGTAAGACTTCGTAATAAGAATTGCTTATAAATATACTCAATGCGAAAGGTTAAACAGGTATGTACTCCAAGTTTATATGTGAGCTTGATTTGCGCTAAATCATAAGGTAGTTATGTGATGCATACGAGAGCAATCTATGAGACTATTCCTATGATTATGTGACATCGGATCAGTGTGAGAGGTTATGTGAAATCATACGATATATCTATGTCACATGAGCTCACTTTTATGTGAAAGTTTATCTGCCTATTGTATATGATGAGACGTGCATATTCGGTAAAAGGGATGGTATGCCCGAAGGAAGAGTGAAATAAAAATACGAACAACTGTGTTATAATTTGATTGTTATCTGTTGACACTGCTTAAAACTTACTAAGCATTGTAATGCTTACTCCGTTTACTCTATTTCCTCTGTTTTATAGATCTCATTGCGAAGCTACAGGCTCGGGGATCGTCAGCAACTAGTCACACTATCACTATCCACTGTTTGGTACTGCTATGTTTTGGATTATCTTATGGCATGTATAAAATAGACTAGTGGCGGAAGAATATTTTGGTTAATGTATATAGCCATGCGAAAATGGCTTATATATGTTTGAGCATAATGTTATAATCATTTGGTATGGAATGGTTAATCACTATCATAATTTGTGCTATTTATGCTAAAAGGGCTAGTTGAATCATGGAAACTATGAAATAGGTAAAGTCTACCTTAAAGGCAGATGCTGGCAGCAGCAGTGATGTAGATTTGGAAAATCACTAAAAATAGTAGGATTGGAATTAAATAATGAATAAATTATGTAAACGAACCTTGATGAATATATTTCATAGGAAAGTAACGAAACGATCATATGGATAGTATGTTAAGAGATATTCAGGTTCTCGTGAGACAGGGCCAGAACGGTTTCTGGATTCCCTGTTCCAACTTTGGAAATTCATTATAAATTAACCAGAGATAATTAGGAGTCATTCCATATATTTATAGATTCCTCTCTGAGTCTAGTTTCTATAGAAACAAACGGCATCAGTATTGAAGCTCTGTGCAGGGAGATATCCAAGTTGTAATGTACAAAGGTCAGTGTAGTCGATCCCTGTAACATGGGAGACTTTGACTAATAAACTGTACTAATTGGCCCGACCAAAAATTCTAGAAAAAATATGTAGATGGGCATATGAGTCTAGTTTCAGGGAAAAATTACTAAACTGATTTTCTAGTTGTGAAACTCAAGATATGATTTTTAAGGTGACAGTGTCGCAGTTAGCCAACTGCCTGGAAAATTTTAAAATGGACTGCGATAGTAAGCGAATTTGGTCTGTGAACCCCTCGTGTCCGACTCCGGCAACGGTCTCGGGTACGGGGTGTTACAAACATAAAGAAGCAACTCTTTTAACCATCATCACACCTTCATTCAAGCCGTTCATGTATGTAGCTGCACCTAATAAAGCAGCAAAATTAATTAGTCTTAAGACAAATTAATTTTAGCAGCAGCTAGGACATATTAAACCTGCACATTACTTCGACTGGAGCTAAAACATATTAAAATTATGTAAAACACCTTTAAAAATATTTAAGATGCCCAAATTTTGACACATTAAACACATAATAATTATTTGAGTTGGTTTAACTAATGTTAACTAAACACATTTAATTTTATTCCAGCAACTAATAAAATGCATAAATTAAACCGAGCTAGGTTTGAGCTTATTGAGCTAAGTTTGAGCTTAGTTCAGCTCACAAAAGATTGCAAGGTGAACTCGTAGGGCTGGCCCAAGCCTCCGTGATGTGTCCAGTGAAGTTCTCGCCGCACACTTGTTCTACTAAGGTCGAATAGCCTCTTTGAAGTGCTTGGCTCGTGCTCGAGTGATAGGACCTTGAGGCAGCTCCAAAGGTTCTTTGCTCAAGCTAGGTGTGACTCTGGCCGTGGCCGTATTAATGAGGAAGAAAAAGAAGAAAATGATGGACAATAGGGTGAATGGTCGGCCAATGGGTGTTTTGGTGATCAACACAAGCACTTTTGGTAAGGATGAGGTATGGGAAAGATGAGGGAACATAGGAGCAATAAGGGGGATATGTTTCTCTTAAAAAGGCAAGTTTGACTTGTTAATGGAGGAAAGGAATCCTCCCTATATGGCAACATAGGTGGATGGCAAGGATAGCTAGCACATGCAAAAAATGTGCAAAAATTAAATAAAAAATGTACACATTGGGGTTCCAACTAGGGACCTCAAAGATAGCTAAGAAGCTTCCTACCACTCAACCATAACATTTCCTTGTTTTCAAATTGCGTGGTCATTTTTAAAACATAGGAGCTAACAGATTAACCCTCTTAACTAAATTAATTTAATTAAGAAAATAGGATGTGACAATTTAGAGCTGGCAGCAGTGGTTTTGGCGTTAAAGATTTGGAGACACTACCTTTATGGGGAAAGCTATTGTGAGTTTCTAGGTCATAAGAGTTTAAAGTATCTGATGACCTTAAAGGATTTAAATTTGTGCCTATATTTCTTTCACAGGGTCTCCTTTAGGTCAAGTTTCCGTCGGTACTGGTGGTGCAGGTGGCGCTGGGCGAACCACTTCTAGTTAAGGTTTTGAGGATTGGGCTCTTAAGTATTCCCCATAAATTGATCAAATGTTTCTGAAAGCATTTCTGGAATAGAGGCACATGACTTTCAATTTCCTCACCGGACACTTCTCTGGATCCTTCAGACATTGCTATCACACTACAAGAAAGTTCAGGTTAGTTTAAAACACAGGGACTATGTCAAAGGCATATCATGCATGCTGGGGCATGACATAGCCTTTGGGTTTTTCAAGAATCGGCTTAAAGTTGACCCTGATACCAAACTTGTAACATGCCAAACTCGACCCTATGATAGTATCCGAGTTTGATGTGTCACTACTCATAATTAGACTAGCTTATAGCAAAACAATTTGGCGGAAGCTTTATAAATTTTTTTAAAAAGTTATTTATATAATCATATGATAGTTGTGGTTTTACTGAATTTTGAATAAAATCATTAACAATTTGAAATAACGTTCAATTCATTTAACGTATAAGTTCAAATATCATAACTTCATTAAACTGATTGCAATAATTCAAATCCAAACATTGATACCTAATAGAAATATTGTAAAAACAGTCAATTCCAAAATACAATTTATACGCCAACCCCAAGAGTCATTCATGATACGAAACAAAATAGTCAGCTCACAATAACAGCATCACTCTGGCGTAAAGTCTTCCTTCAGTCAGCAAGCCTGAGAAGGAAAGGTAACGAAGTAAGTTCATATGAACTTAGTGAGTTCCAAGAAGACATCATACATAACATTACTTACAACACAACCGAACCTTTCAGGGACACTTACACACGATGAACATAGTACGCCCAATGGCATATACAAAACATAGACAAGCTGAGTATTCCAACTTACTTAACTAGACCGTACACCAACTTAACATAACTTATACAACCCATCTTCATGCCAACCACGTACCTAAAATTCAGAATCAGAAGCATATCATACATTCTTATTTTCGTACATCCACCCTTTTAACACCTTATATCATTTTCATTCAAAATAACATGTTTTATCATGATTTTCCAATCCAGTTTGCAATATAGTTTCCCTACCGGAGGCTACACAAACATATCTCCTCTTATCCATCACCACAGATCAGATCATATCATACATGTCAAAAGCAAATGGTAGTGGCTTAAGCATAAAGAATGGTGCTTACTTTATATCACAGACTGACTAAACTCAGACTGATGACTTTGGATATCCATTATCCACATATACACCTTTCATCCATTATAGAGGACGATTACTTACCTTACATGTAACACCCCTAACCTGTATCCTACGTCAGAACAAGGTTACGGAGCATTACCAGACTTATAGAATCAAACAACCATACATTTCATATTCATTTCTCATTCAAATTAAAAACCATTCAAATTCATTCATATAGTCCCTAATACGAGCCCTCGAGGCCCCAAAAAGACATTAAAAGTGGTTTGAGACTAAACCGAGTACTAAAAGGATTTTTAGAAAAATATTGAATTTTTTCAAAGTGTAGGGGACACACGCCCGTGTGGCCAGGCCGTGTGGGCATTCAAAATGGGGACACACGATCGTGTCTCAGCTCGTGTCTAGCCCCGTGTGACTCACTGACTTGGGTCACACGGCTAATAGCCACGCCCGTGTGCCAGGCCGTGTACCCTTTGAAATGGCCTTACACACCCGTGTGTCAGACCATGTGCTAGGCCGTGTGAAAATTGAAGGGTATACTAACTTGTGCCATACGGCCAAGCCGCATGCCCATGTGCTAGGCTGTGTGAAGCTATTGACTTATTTTCTATAGAAGTATTAGCGGACACACGACCATTTCACCTGGCCGTGTGTCACATACGACTGAGACACACGCCTGTGTCTCTGCCCATGTGGACAAAATAGGCCATTTTCCAAGCCATATTTCGCACCCAACTTGGCACCAACCTAAACATAACCATTTGCATATAACCATGGCATAATTAGAGGTTCAAAACCAACCAATATCAAGTTCATAACATGTAATAATATCACATACAATCATGATTCTCATAGGTACCTCAAAAGACCATTTATAACATGCCAAAATTTGCTTCCAAAATATACCTAAATGGTCAAACACATATATGAGACATTGTGCCTAAAACTTAGCATGCATACCACATCTCAATTTCAACCATTTGGTACCCTAAATACTAATTCACAACAAGTCATTCACATAGCAACCATACACCACATAACATAAGGCCATTTACACATATACATAACAAAATATACCAAAACAAACCGAATCAAATGGCTAAATACATGACCACAACATATAGGCTACCATTAGCCAAAATGTCCTATATATTCCATTTAACCAAAATATATATTATCAAAAGTATCAAAATAAGCGTTTGATAGTGTGATGAGATCCCCGACAACTTCCAATCCGAACGAGCTTCCGATACACTATAAAGCACGAAAAAATAAACACGTAAGAAATTAAGCTTAGTAAGTTCGTATAACTAAAAATAGAATTACCAATCAACCATAATTTATGTAAGTAAAATTAAGACATAAATCAACTCCATTTGGCCCAAAAGCCTAACACATAATCCACAATTATGTTAGCCATGAATTCACATGTCAAATGTATATATCACTTCTCGTATTTCACAAAAATACCTGTACTAGTTCGTATCGAACTCGTATAATCCTCGTAACAACACTGTGCCTGTTCAACAACTTGGAAAATATCAGATACACGGGTAGCTCACACACTAAGTGCCAATACGTGGTCAAAACCACCACTATCTCATATCTCGTTTCAATACTCTTTCTTGAGCCTAACTGGGTCTGCTCACACAAGCTGTCAGTCAAGACGTAGCTGCATGTTGCTGCTCACACAAGTTGTAAAGTAACCGCAACACATGCCAGAAACTCAGCCACCAGTAGGACGTACGAGACCAGCACCCAAAATATGGTAACCCCTAATGACATGTCATTTGTATCCTATCTATTCCTAAGGTTCAACCGGGATCCATACATCGTCGAAAATTCATCGAATATTTTCATTGAGTCATATCATCACAAATATAATAATAAAGTATTTAAAACACATATAATTTAATGCTTATTAACATATGAACTTACCTCGAATTAGTACGGAGGTAAAATGATTGATTAGTCCACTACTTTGTCTTTTCGTTGATTTAATTTCAAATGTTGCTTTTCTTGATCTATATAATCAAATTTAATTAATTTAAAATTCATTCCATACAATTCAATCCAAAATTCATGTTATGGAAAAATTATTATTTTGCCCCTATAATTTTGACTTCTTTACAATTTAGTCCCTAGGCTCGTAAAATGAAATTCATGCAATTTCATTCACACCTAAGCCTAGCCAAATATTATATATACTCATAGCAGTCCATACATTTCACAATTACACACATTGACCACACAATTTTCATATTTCACAATTTAACCCCTAATTTAAAATTTTATAAAAAATCACTTAACCAAAAGTGTTTAACTCACAAGAAGGATTCATTTTCTTCCATTAAAATTCACAAAAAAAAATAAAATTCTCTCATGGAAAAACCCTATACTTTTAACCATTTTGCAAACTAGTCCCCTAATTAGCTAGGTTAAGCTACAACGATCCTGAAAACATAAAAATCATTAAAAACGAGATAGGTTTTCACTTACATGCAAAGGAAAAGCTTGAACAAAATCTCTTCTCCTCTCCTAGGGTAAATTTCGGCTATGGTGAAGAAAAATGGGGAAGATGATAGCTTTTCTTGAATTAATTTAACCTATAATTACTTAATTATCATTTTACCCTTACCTAACTTTAAAATTTTCATAATTACCAAGCCATGCACATCCACTAACTCAATTAATTGTCTAATTACCATATAAGGACCTCCACTTTAAAATTCTATAGCTATTTAATATCTTTAGCTACTAGAACACAACTTTCATAGTTTACGCAATTTAGTCCTTTTTCACAAATTGAGCATACAACCGATAAAATTTCTTAGCAACATTTTTATACAATAATACTATCATGTTGTAGTCCACAAAATAATATTAAAATAAATTTTATGACCTCGAATTTATGGTACCGAAACCACTATTTTGATTCCACTGAAAACGGGTCGTTACATTACACGAATTATATAAACAAGAAATTTGCAGCACATGAAAGTAAAAAAGAACTCCAGAAATTTTAGCACAATCTACAAAGCAGATGCTTTACCTTTAACACTTGGACCCTCGTTAGCTTCTTGAGCTAAAATAAAGATTTTAGATATATTAGATCATCAATCTATCAAATCTGAACATGCATGCAAGAATCAATAAAACTTAATCCAGAATCAGGTTCCCTTCCTCACACACCATTCTAACATCTATGCATGCAGTACAAAAAAATACGTAAATGACTTCAACAATAAATTAACGGGTCATCAGTAATTACCAGTGAGCTGGTACTAACGTATAAGTTAGTTAGATACTGCGAACCTTCACTTTGAAGAAGTTCTCTAAACTTAAGTCTTTTAAAGACTTTTAGAGACTTTTAGAGGAAATCAAGAAAGAAGAAGAAGACATAAAGGTGTTCAAAAACATCACCTCTATACTTATATACTTAAAGTAAAAAGACAAGGATTAGTAGAAAAATCAGATAATTCCACTAATTCTCTTGATTCACGTGATTAAGTGCACTTAACAAAATTTACGTCTTATCATCTATGGTAATCTAGTTCTGTTCTAACTAGACCTCAACTTGACTAACCAAATCACCATACTAAAATAATAAATAAATTTAAACAATTGTGAACTTAACGAGTTCGCCCAAAGCATCTGGGTTGGGCGGATACTTAACAAAAGAGTCCCAAAACTTTAGAGCTAGTTAAACTGGGATTTTTCCAAATGGCTTATTACACATATACTTAGCCAGAACAAATACTTTACTTACTCAAATCTAATCTTAATTTACCATCTATATGCCAAACAGTAACCAAATACGGAGACTTTGTCGGGTAGACTGTTATAGAAAAGAGGGAAAAGTTTTGAGGGTTTTTTTTTATTTAATTTAGTTAGAGACTTTAGAAAAGCATAGATAACATAAAAATTATATAAAAAATTTAAAATAGAAAATATAAATAACAACAATATAACATATACAACTACAAGGCAAATTAATTCAAGAACAAAACTAAATAATTTATCTTAACCTTAAATACTAGTACAGGAAATAAAGATAAAAAGATAAACAAACTACACAAAATCTAATTATAAACTTATGAAACTTTTCTGTCATTTTTTTAAATTGAAGATTTTCTTAAAAGAATTATGTTTGGTATGTGATTAAAAACCTTTGCATAATATCATGGACATAAACAAATACCACAAAATCTCTTTTTACTCTTATTCATGTTCTCTTCTATAGTTTAGTTTTTTTCATGAAATAACTTTGAACAACATGAATTGTGAACTAAAATCCAAACAACTTTCTTCTCTGATCCCCAACACTAACCGTCAAATTGACTTGGCTCTAATGTATGTTCTTCTACTCGTCAATGGGTACTGATCTATTGTACTAGTCATCGAGTCGTCGCTTGAAGCTCACTAGTTGAACTTTAAAAAAAACTTAACAACCCATTAACTTAAATAAAAACTTTCGAATATTCCAGTGACTTAAATGAAAACTTTTGAATGATTCAATGATCATTTTGTATTTTTTGAAGTTGAGTGACCAAAATTGAACTTACTAATAGTTTAGTAGCCCTGACAAAAGGCCTTTAGAAGAAGATAAAAAGTTGTTCTACATCATTGATGATGAAAAACACTCATATATACATATAGGTGACTTACAAATAAGACGTTCAAATTATTCAAAAATAAACTAAATAGCTAAAAAAAGAGGAGGACAAAAAATAATAATAACCAACTAAACTAAGTAAGACTTAGTCTTGAAAGAAGGCTTGGTCTTTTATTAATACACCCCTTCAAGTTTGGTAATGAGAGATTCAACACCTATCTTAGAGAGATTGTAATGGAAAGCTACCTTTTGAAGAGCCTTGGTGAAGATGTCTACAATTTGATCAGCTACATGGATATGTAAAATAACTAGCTCCTTGCGTTCAACAAAATTTTGAATAAAGTGAAGGTCAACCTCCAAGTGTTTCATTTTATTATGCAACACGTGATGTTGGTAGCAAAGATTTGCACCAAAATTGTTACAGTAAATCATGGGTAAATGAACGAGAGGAATTTTAAGCTCTTGTAAAAGATGCTTCACCCAAAGGGTTTCGAAAGCAGCTGTAGCAACTACTCTATATTCAACTTCTATAGATGATAGTGCAACAGTTGATTACTTTCCTGATGACCAACTTATGAGAGAAGTACCATAATACGGAATATAGCCTACTGTATAAGCATGGTCATTAAGGTTACCATCCCAATCAGCATTACTATACATATAAAGATTGAAGTCTAAACGATTTCACATGTGAAATCTATAATTTCTAGTGCAAGTATCGAAGCAACCTTTTTACCGCTTTCCAATGAGTTTTAGAAGGGTTGTGCATTAACATGGACAGTTTGTTGACAGAAAACAAATATCAGGCTGAGTAAATGTCAAATATTATAATTTTCCCAGCACTCTTTGGCATTTAATGGCATCTGTTAAATTTGTCCAATCATGAAAAGATAACACTTGTGTAGAACTCATAGGAGTGTGAACACCCTTGCTCTCATGCATGTTGTCCCTCGAAGAATATCCCATACATATTTAGTTTGGGACAATAACAAACCATTAAGAGTTGAATCACTTCAATGCCTAGAAAAAAATAAGTTTACCAAGATCTTTAATAGGAAACCTTGCAAATAATAATGAAATGGTAGTGCTTATGAGAGTTAGATTGTTACTTTTGATTATAATGTCATCCATGTAAACCAATAAGTAAATACAATTTCCATCAATGTGTTTAATGAAAAAAGAGACATCACATTGCAACCTTCTTGAACCCATGGACAATAAAACCTTGGTAAGTTCTTTATACCATTATTGAGGAGCTTGTTTAAGTCCATAAATGGTTTTGGTTAACTTGCATACATGATTTGGAATTGATGAATTCTCAAAACATGGAGGTTTCTTTATAAAAAGTGTAGGGAATAATAAGGTTTTAACTTTGATACCATTATTTGAAGGCTAAAACAAAAAGGTTTTAAGTTGGTTGTTTTGTAGGGAATAATAAGTGATAGTTCGGCTGAGTTTTGGATAACAAGTTTTAAGAATGGACCGATATTAAAAGGTGAATATCGACCCTAATCTTACATCAAAACTGGTATCAAAGTTTGGTTAAGGATAATAAACTGAGATCCACTATCAAGGGTAATAGGAACCTACGGTATAGGGGTGAACCTCACACTTGTTGGAAAGTGATAAGTTCAGAAAGAAAGAATCGGGTTGACACCACTAGACAGAGCTAGATAAGTCAATCGAGTCTCGAACAAACCAGAGTTGCATAACTCACTAAACCTAATATTCATAAAAAAGACAAAATTAAGTAACCTCAAAACAGATTACAAAGAGCTATTTATAGGACTTCATAGATCCAACCGAATAGCCTAAAGTAGATGGTAATTAATTAAACACTAAATGTTGTTTTAAGCTTCAGTTGAGATATCCAATCAATCTCTTAATGGTCAGCTAGCTTTTGCTATGCCCGAACAGCGATGGAGCTGAAATAATAGTTGAACATTATTGACATGTTCGGTTCTTGAGCTGGAGTAATGGAGCCAAAAAATGGATAAATCAATTCATAGGAGATGCCAACAGCCTTAACCCTTTGCTATTCTCAAATGGTCAGCTGAATGTATTTAGAAAATTAGTTGAATCTAACAAGTTCCTTATCAGCTAAGTTGAATGAACATGCATTAACCTCCCTTGGGCAGCCAAACAAACTTCAATTAAATTGTGACTGTTGGTGGCACGTGGACAACCATCAAATGTGAACAGCCAGCAACAAATGGTCAACTAGGTGTGAACGACTGAAATTGGTTGGAAAATTATGTGTGAATCGAATTAATCAGCTGATGAAACAATTTGGGACAATCTTGGCTATTGGCTTCCACGAGGAGATGCTTGGAGGAGAGCAAACAGCAACTGTTAGGTGCATGTACGTCCAGGTGCATGCTACCCCTTTAATGTCGTCCAATGTACTTGTTGATGAGTAGCTCATACATCAAACATAGATTGCATTGCAGCTTTCAAATGATGATTTTTCAAGGCTTGCTTGTATTTTTTGGTGCGGATGTAGAGTTGACATGTAGCACCCCAAACCCGGCCTAAGAGTTATGGCCGAATCTGGCAGTGTCACATTGAGGTGTTTAGCGTAAAAACTTGTTGTCGTTGAAATCCTTAATCAATTAATCATTTTGTTATTAAACGGTGATTCCAAAATGGGTTGTTCATTTCCAAGCATGCATCATTAAAAGCTAATCACTTTTAAAATGTTATAAATTTTCCAAAATCTCATTTATTGCGAAAGTTATTTTTTTAAGAAATGTTACGAAAATGTAGTGTCTTTAAAAACAATTACCTTTTGAAAACCCGTCTTCTACTAAACTAGCAGTTTAAAATAAGTAAGCAAAAGCCCAATTAAAAATTTTAAACAAACATAAAAGGCCTTATTACAAAAACAAAATCCAACATAAACTTTAAATTTATTTAAAGGCAATATAGATTAGCTGCAGTTGTGTGGCCACCTCCGAGTCCCTCGCAACACCAAACCACCTATGTCTAAGGATTACCTGTACAGTAAAAAAGAAAGGGTGAGTTTACGAAAACTCTGTGTGTAATCCCCTACCAAATAGTCAGCATACAACATGTAGTAACAGTCTGGGCCTGAGCCTTATTCAGTAATAGTACAGTGTGGGCCTTAGCCCAATACAGAAACAGTGTGAGCCTAAGCCCGATACAGTATCAGTATGGTGCAAGTATGCCAACCCATCCCGTTTCAGCCAACACGCCACCCGTACCAACCCAACACACCATGTAGGGACAGAGTCGACCCACCCAACCCTCACACCAATATCGCAGCATAGCTGCCAGTAGTAATAATGCAGCAGAGCTGCTAGTAGTCAGAATGGCTAAGAGCCGTAAACAAGATAGCTATAAGCTATAAACAGAATGGCTACAAGCCATAAGTACAATAATGTGATTGGCACAAAGCCATCAGTAGCAGTGATATGATCGGCACACAGCCATCAGTAGCAGTGATATGATCAGCACATAGCCATTAATAACAGTGAAATGATCGGCATACAACCATTAGTATCTGTAATATGATTGGCACAAGCCATCACTAACGATACTATGATCGGCACAAAGCCATCTGATGTGAGCATACCCGGGGTAACCCAAGATTCACTTTTCCATCCTTTCGAACCTCCTAAAGGCCTGAATATTCAATCTCGAGCTAATCAAATGCAAGAGGACGTGGCAGCGTTAACGAGTCAGTTTTGGCGTGAATTCCATCCCAAAGATGAAGGACCAGCTCAAGCCCAAACTTTGAGCAATCTGTGCACCTTAGTGCATCCCGAATTTAACTTAGTTCAGCTCACTCGAGCTTAAGTCAGCTCATTCGAGCTCAATTCAGCTCAATCTTAACCCAATAAGCTTATTTTTAGCTTTCTTTAGCTTGCATTTATTTTGCTGAAATAAACCATTTAATTTGTCTTTAGTTAAATTAGTTGTTTATTTTAAGTTAATTAATTTGTTAAAATCTGGACAAATAATTAATTAAGTGTTTTAATTATATCTATATTAAATACTTAATTGATTTTTTTGTTTTAAATATGCCTGAAATTGTTAATATGTATGGCCGAATTTAATGTGCAAATTAATGAGTTCATATGCTGCTAATTTAATATGTCTGAAATGCATTTAACTTGCTGATTTTATTTGCTCCAGGTTCATGAATGGCTTGGTGCAATGTATGGGAGTGTGCATGCACAATTGAAGTTCAATGGAAGGCATTTAAGGAAGCACAAGTACTTGGGACGTTCATGCAAGAGGGGGCTGCTGAATGTTCATGCATTTGCACATTCATGGATAGAATTTAAGGAAGAACATATCTTGGGACGTTTTAGGCATGTTCCATGTATTTTCAAGATGATCATTCAAGTTTTTAAGGCACTTTCAAGCTCCATTCAGCCAAAGGAGATGTAGGAACATTAAAGGGCTGCACATTCATGGAATTAAGGCTATTCTTCAAGGCTAAGTATGCATGAATGCATCAAGTGAAGCAACATGATGGTTCGGCCAATTCATGCACCATCTTCAAGCATGAACTGAAATTTTAATGACTTAGTGTGAACATTTTTATTAATTGTGTGAACACATAGATGCCGAATTTGAGCAGTCATCTTTGTGTCTATAAATAGTTTATCTTTTCTTTGTAAAAGGAGCTTTGAACTTTTGACAAATTATTAATAGAACTTTTGTTCTTGTGAGGTTTCTTCCTCTCTTATTTCGTTTGAGTCTCAAAGTGACTTATCTAGCTTGCTAGTGGCGTCAACCCGAACTCATTGAACTTATCACCAATCCAGTGTGGCGTTCATCCATCTTTTTATTCCTTTGGTTCTTACTTCTATATAGGTAACGGGTCAAGGTCCATCTTCGACTCTTCATTTAACCCACCTTAAGCAATTTAAGTCCCGGGGCAATACTTCATATAGTATTACATCGTTCTTGACGCTTGAGTTCGTATTTCCTTTCCATTTTATCTATCAACTTATAAATTATTTCTTTGTTAAACCAAACCTATCAACCATCAAACCAAGCCCATCTTTTGAACCCATTTTGTTTACTTCCGCTTATAAATCAACCTAACTCCATCGATCTACAAAATTGAACGACACTTCTCGTCGACGATTAGGCAATCAAGTGAATCGACTCGATCAACCGAGCCAGATCGCATCACCATCAGTAACGGTACTATGATCGGCACAAAACCATCAGTAGCATCATAGCAAAGCTGCCAGCAACAGTATTACAACATATCTTCTAGTAATAGTATATGTGGCCAAGCCACTAGTAATAGTGATTGTGGTAGAGCCACCAGTATAGTACTTCCTCCATAACAGTATCCCAACCCCTTGCAGTATGTCATGTATGCAAAATGCCATACTCAAAATCAATCATTCACATCACAAACAAATCATTCATACCAAACACAGACAAATAAGTCATTTAACCACAGACAAAACAATCATTTGACCTTGAGGGGCAAAAATAGTTATTTACCCACCAAGGCATTACGGTCATTTTACCCTACAGGGGTCTTACGGTTATTTTACCCTACAGGGGTATTACAGTCATTTTATTCTACAGATGTATTATGGTCATTTTACCCTACAGGGGCATTACGGTCATTTTACCCTACAGGGGTATTACGGTCATTTTACCCTACAGGGGCATTACGGTCATATTACCCTACAGGGGCATTACGGTCATTTTACCCTACAGGGGTATTACGGACAAGGGCATTACGGTCACTTTACCCTACAGAGGTAGTACGGTCATTTTACCCTACAGTGGCATTATGGTTATTTTCCCCTTCAGGAGTATTTCGGTAATTTAACCCTTCGAGGTATTTCAATAATTTTACCCTTCGAAGGTATTTTGGTAATTTTACCCTTCGAGGGTATTTTGATAATTTTACCCTTCGAGGGTATTTCAATAATTTAACAACCTTTTCGAAGGTCTACAGTCGCCTCGAGCGACACAGATAACCTAAATGGTCATAACAGTGTAAATTGACCCAATGCCCAATATTCGACCCAACGTGGCCCAAGATGGCCTAGGTCCATGAGATCGCTCATGGTGGCCTCTACAGCCAAACGCCCATGTTTCATGGGCTCGGATTACCATACGTGCGATTGCCTGCCATATGGCATCAAATGCTGCATTTTTTGGCTTTTCGGCCTTTGCCGAATTACGGTTTAATCAAAGTGTGTGCACAATTACACACATGTTAAGGAGTTGTGGCCAAGATGCTTTTAAAGTTTAGAGCCAAACAACCAATCGCAGTACCCTTCTTATTCCAAAACCACGTATTCTCTCCAATGCTTTCCCCATAAAAGAGATATCCCTTGTAGGGGATAAGTAGTCGGCCTAACACCTTGTTATAAACTTGAGTCCCAATAAACCAAGGGGTTTTAGGCAAACCTTCAGCAAGAAACGACCAAGGATCAGAAAAGAAGAGAAGAGAAGGAAGATGGTCAGGCCTTGACAAGATTCGACCAAACAAGAAGGACAAAAGAGATGAGAGGCGAAGAGGAGAAGAAGGTATGAGTCGATCCACCAATATGGCTAGCAACTGAAAAGGGTTTATGAAAGGAAAGACAGGTGCTACTCGGCCAAAGAGGGGAATACCAATTGAATAAATCGGAATGAAGGACAAAAATCGATGGACAAGAGCGCTAGAGAGAAGAGTAGAAAACGAACTCCACAGCTTTAGAAACAAAGGTGAAAAAGAACAAAAATGCCAAAATCCGAAATGAATAGCAAGAAGAGCTCCCCAAACTCCCCAGCCGAATTCCCTATGGTCAGAGTACCTATTCGGCTACAACTCTTCTCCCTTTCAAACTCCTCTTTTTCCTCCCTTATCTCTCCAACATCCCTCCACAAATCACTCAACCATCCAATTTGAACTTCATTCAAATTCCTTCATAACCCTCTCCACAACCTTCTCCTTGACCAATTTAAAATCCAACTTTGCAGAGTTCTAGTCGACTTCTGCTTCTCACATGGCAAGAGAGAAAAATAAATACTCTTTTGTGCCACCCAAGACTTGAACCTCAGACCTCACATTTACACCACATGCCACCTTGCCACTAGACCATAAGCTCTTTTGTGTCATGATTTCACCAAAAATATTTATAAAGCCTTCAAGCTAAGGCTAAGATTCACTTAAGAGCAAAAATCAAAAATTTTGCTAAAGACTAGGTTTGAACCCAGGACTTCTACAACACTCCCAACTCTTCCTAAATCACTTAGCCACTAAGGCAAACAAGCAATTTGTGCACAGTTTCCTAATCGTTCCTTTGCTAAAGGCCCAATACTTCTAGGCTCAAATTTTGAGGGATTACATGACATGGGCTATATAGTCAAAAAATTTTAGCTTAAAAATATTATTCTAGGATCTTGTAACGAGACGAGATGGTTGGGAAGTGTTAATTACTAAGGTAGGCTTGATTTGAGTGATTGGTAATCATTGTAATTAAGCCGTTAGATGGGAGGAGGATGGAGGTTGTAATGATGGAGTAGGGTTTGCAATGGGTGGTGGTTCTTGATCAACAGGAATTAGTGAGAAGAGAGGAAGGTTTAGATTAGTTTTAAATTAAAAGGAGTAGAGGAAGAGAGTGTACCTGACTGTAGAGCATCCAATATCTATGCAACATGAGCTATTGAATTATTATGAGTAGTTGAATTTTCCGATCTTAATGAATGGGATTTGGTATTTCAAGTAAGGCAGGATTAATGGGTAATGAATTTGAAGTGTACTTAGAAATTTCCTTACGAGATTTGAAAAGTTCGAGAAAAAAATTCTGTTGATTCTACATTTATCCAATCAATTTTCAAAAAATTATTTTCATGTTAGAGAAAATATTTTCGAAGGGAAAGTACCTTAAAAATATGAAATTAGTAATAAAAATATTTTTGAAGTAACAAGTCAATACACTGATGATAATAATGAATTTGAAAAAAACTTAAGTACAAGTTTGTTTTTAGTATAGGTTTCAACCATGAGTAACATAAACAACCAGATCTTTTCAAATATTTGTAATTTGGATATTTCCCAAATAATTTATTGTATGAAAAATCATGTTTGAGGTTAGGTGAGGATATCTTATTTATTAAATGAACAACATAATGACATGCAAAACTCCAAAAATCAGATGGTAAAGACACTTGGTGTAAAAGTGTTTTGGCTATGTCAATTATATGTCAGTGTCACTTTTCAGAGAGTGCTACTCTTTGTGGGGTGTATGGTGGAGATGTAAGATGTTCTATACTTATGGATTAACGAAAGGATCTATACCTTGAAATTCTCCTCCACTATCATTGTAAAATGAAGTTATTTGCCCTGGAAAGATTTCTACCAACAGATTGATTATATGTCATTTTTAGTTCTAGGAGTGTATAACCAAATATACCTGGAATATTAATCAACAAAAAGGCAGTAATAAAATTTTTATCTACTGATAAAACTAGTGTGATCCATATAAATCGTTGAAAATTCTTTCTAAAAGGTGAATCACTAATCAAAGTTGTATGAGAAAATGACAATTGATGAGATTTATTATAAGAAAAAGCATTATAAAATGAGTACTTATCTTTTGTTGAAACTGATAATGCAAATTTATTCAAAATAAAATTGAGAGTTCATTGTTTGGATGACCTAGTCACGAGTGTCAAAGAAGTTAGAAACTTGCAACAAAGTGGATTGTTGTCTTGTTTAGAGGAAAGAAAAAGGCTCTAATACAATAAAAGTTTTTAGAAGAAGGTTGTTCTACATCACTGATGATGGAAAAAACACTCATATATATATACACATATATAAGCGACTTACAAATAAAATAAAGTGTTCAAATTATTCAAAAATAAACTAAATAGCTAAAAAAGAGAAAAATAATATATATAAAAATAAAACATAATAACCAACTAAACTAAATAAGACCTAGTCTCGAGAGAAGATTTGATCTTTCATTAATACTTAGGCTTATAGTTTACCCATGAAAAAAGAATCGATGGTTCTTAAAGTCGTGGAAATAATGTTTTTCTTAGAAAAACTTTTTTGCTGATTCTTTGCTTGTCTTATTTCATTAAGGTGCATTATTATTATTATTATTATTATTATTAGAAAATGGGCACTTCCATGTCAATAAAGACATAAGCAAGGCAAATCATATATTCCCATAACCAGTGACAACATATGGAATTATTTTTAACTATTTTATCATTTTTTAAACTGAGTTAATGTTAGATTTGTTCGAGTTAAATTTGTTAGTTTATTGGTTTGAATAAAGTTATTGATTCAGTCAAAACTTATTGTTTCTAGACTTTAGGAGTATCATATTAGTTGATATTTTCTTGTAATTTACATATCAGGTTTATTCCTATTTTTTACTGATTTTTTAGTTGTAATTCAGCCTATTAAAGGTTTTATTATTCATTCAATAAAGTGTATCAGAATTCATATGATCAGAGTATTTTAAACTTTTATTTCCTCTTTTTATCCATTTGCTTAGTTTAACAGTGGTATCAGAGCTTGGTTCAAATTCCTATGAGTGAGAAACGAAAATTGTAGTAGCAACAACGTGAGAACAACAATGGCTTCAGAAATTTTTGTGCAGCCGACCATTCTTCATTTTGATGGTCACTATGATCATTAGAACATGTTGATGGAAAATTTTTTGAGATCGAAAGAATACTTGCAAGTGGTTTCGAATGGCATACCAGAAACAGCCAGAGGCACAACAGTGTCAGATGCGCAAAGGACAAAAATAAAAGCATTGAAGTTGAACTATCTCAAAGCAAAGAACTATTTGTTCCAAGCCATTGATCGTTCAATCTTGGAAACCATTCTCTGCAAAGACACTTCCAAGCAGATTTGGGATTCCATGAAGAAGAAGTATCAAGGAACAACGAAGGCAAAATGAGCATAGCTCCAAGATTTTCGTGCAAAGTTTGAAACGTTGCACATGAATGCCAGAGAATCGATTACGGATTACTTCGTAAGAACGATGGCCATTGCAAATAAGATGTCGATTCATGGCGAAAGACTGGAAAATGTTACCATTATTGAGAAGATTCTTCACTCTATGACAACAAAATTCAATTATATTGTTTGTTCAATTGAGGAATCTAATGATACTGATGAACTTTCTATTGATGAATTACAAGGATCATTGTTGATTCATGAGCAGAAACTAAACCGTCAAGACAAAGAGGAGCAAGTTTTGCAAGTCTCATCCAACAATCATTCTTTCTCTTCAAAAGGTGGTGGTCGTGGCAGAGGAAGGGGCAGAGGCAACAGCACAGGCAACGGTAGGCACTCACATCGTAAATATGAGGACAATCAGTTTTCATATTCTCAAGGAAGAGGAAGAGGCCATGACAACAATAATTCAACTCCTTTCAAGTCAAAGTCTGTAGACAAGTCGAAGGTTGAATGCTATAGATGCCACAGGTTTGGTCATTATAAATTAGAATGTCAAACTAACTTAAATAGAGATGGTGGAAAGCAATCTAATTTTGCAGAAAGAGAAGAAGAAGAAGAAGAAGTCTCTTTGTTATTGCCCTGCCAAGTAGAAGAGCAAGTGAAGGAGAAAACAAATCAGAATTTGTGGTACTTAGATACTGGGTGCAGCAACCATATGTGCGGCAATAAGGCAGCTTTCTCCACTCTAGATGAGTCATATCGTGATTTGGTGAAATTCAGAGACAACTCTAAAGTCTCGGTTATGGGAAAAGGACAGGTGATTATCCAAGGCAAAAAGGAGTCTATTCAAACAATTTCCAATATCCTTTATGTTCCAGATTTGAAGACCAATCTTCTAAGTCTTGGCCAATTGCAAGAGAAGGGTTATGAGATTGTGATAAAGAATGGAGAATGTCACATTCAAGATAATAAATTAGGATTAATTTCCCAAGTTAAGATGACTGCAAATAGGAGGTTTCCTCTCTATCACAATACTATTCAACAATCATGCTTCTCAATAAAACAAGGAGATGATGCTTGGCTATGGCATTTTCGTTATTCGCATCTCAATTTCGGTGGATTGAAGACTCTACAATAAAAGAATATGGTGATAGGTCTTCCTTAAATTACACATCCCTCTCAAATTTGTAAAGAATGTATGGTTAGTAAACAACACCGTAATCCATTTCCAAAAGGGAAAATATGGAGAGCAAAGAAGGCGTTGGAGCTTGTTCATTCCGACATTTACGAACCAATAACTCCAACTTCCAATGGAGGTAACAGACACATAATTTCTTTCATTGATGATTATAGTTGGAAAAGTTAGGTTTACTTTTTATAGGAGAAAGGAGAAGCTTTTGAAGCTTTTAAGAGCTTTAAAGCCCTTGTTGAGAAAGAGGTTCACAAGCTCTCTGATCTGATCGTGGGGGAGAATATAGCTCACACGAATTTGCAGATTTTTGTGAGTTTCATAGCATAAAAAGACAGATTACAACAGCCTATTAACCCTAGTAAAATGGCGTTTGTGAGAGGAAAAACCACACTATAATGAATATGGTGCAAAGTCTATTGACAAGTAGCGATGTTCCAAAGAGTTTTTGGCCTGAAGCAGTGAATTGGTGTATTCACATTCTCAACAGAAGTCCCGCATTTGCAGTTCAAAACATGACCCAGGAAGAAGCATGGAGTGGACGACGACCGACCGTGGATTATTTCAGAATCTTTGGGTGTGTAGCATTTGCCTATGTTCCAGATCAAAAGAGAAAGAAATTATATTGACAAGGGAGAGAAATGTATTTTTCTTGGTGTTAGTGATCAATCAAAAGTTTATAAGCTTTATAATCCTAACACTAAGAAAATTTTGATCAGCCGAGACATGGTTTTTGATGAAAATCAGTTATGGTCATAGAACACAAGTACCACCAGAGAACAAATACCAACAAGCTTTGATGAAGAAAATCGTGAAGAAGCAAATCAGCCCCAACAACAGCATGTTCCACTAGATGATGCCACTTCTGAAATTACACCGACAGTGGACAAACAGTCGAAAACAATAGCTGATTCACATTCCCGCCGTGCTCGAAGAAGGCTAGCATGGATGTCAGATTACGAGGTAACCAGAATTGATCAATTTGAAGATGTTCTCACTCATTTTGCTCTATTTTCAGATTGTGATCCGACAACTTTTGAAAAAGCTATCAAAGAAGAAAAATTGAGAAAGGTGATGGATGTCGAATTTGATGCAATTGAAAAAAATAATACATGGGAACTTTTTGATCTTCCTGAAGGGCACAAAAAGATCGCTGTAAAATGGGTCTATAAAATGAAATTGAAGGAGAATGGGGACATCGACAAGTATAAAGCATGGTTGGTAGCTAAGGGTTACAAACAAGAATTTGGTGTGGATTACAAAGAAGTCTTTGCTGTTGTTGCAAGGCTTGATACAATTAGAATGGTGATTGCACTAGCTGCTCAAAACTCATGGCCCATGTACCAATTAGATGTGAAGTCGGCCTTTCTTCATGGAGACTTACAAGAACAGGTATTTATTGAACAACCTCCTGGCTATGTTAAATTTGGTGATGAGCACAAAGTTTATATATTGAAAAAGGCTCTATACGGACTAAAACAAGCATCTAGAGCTTGGTATAGTCGTATTGATGCTTACTTTCAAAGGGAAGGTTTTCAAAAATGTCGATATAAGCATACTCTTTATACAAAGTGTGCAGATGGGGGGAAATGCTTATAGTATGCTTATATGTTGATGATTTAATTTATATGGGAAATGATAGGGCCATGTTTGAAGATTTTAAAAGGTCAATTATGATTGAGTTTGATATGTCTGATCTTGGAAAGCTGCATTATTTTCTTGGCATAGAAATGATGCAATATGTTAATGGAATATTTAATTCTCAAAGGAAGTATGTTCGAGAAATTTTAGACAGGTTCCAGATGAGTAATTGCAATCTCGTCAACACACCTTCGAGAAATTTTAGACAGCTTACAAAGAATCTTGAAGGAAAGAAGATTGATGGTACTCTCTTCAAGCAATTTGTAGGGAGTTTGATATATGTGACAACAACAAGGCCAGATATCATGTATGTAGTTAGAATTATTAGCAGATACATGGAGAACCCAAAAGAATTACATCTTCTAACTGCGAAGAGGATCTTTCGATACTTGAAAGGTACTTCTAATTTTGGGTTGTTCTACAAAAAGGGAGAAAATTCAGACTTGATTGGGTTCACTAACAGCGGTTATGCTGGAGATTTAGATAACCGAAAGAGTACTTCAGGTTATGTCTTTATGATGGGTTCGGGTGCAGTCTCATGGTCATAAAAAAAGCAACCAATTGTCACCTTATCAACAACTGAAGTTGAATTTGTAGCTGCTACTTCATGTGCTTCTCAAGCCATTTACCTAAGAGATATTCTTGCTGGATTGCAGTTCAAACTACAAGGAGCAACAACAGTTTATTGCGACAACAATTCAGCCATAAAGTTGTCCAAAAATCCAGTACTACATGGCAGAAGTAAACACATTGACGTGAAGTTTCATTTCTTAATAGACCTCACAAAAGATGGGGTAATTGACTTCATTTATTACAGAAGTGAAGATCAGGTTGCTGATGTATTTACCAAGTCCCTCAAATTGACATCATTTGTAAAGTTCAGAAAAATGCTTGGTGTTTGCACTTTAATCAGGAATTAAACTGATCACTTACAGTATCAGTTTAAGGGAGGGCATGTTAGAGTTAAATTTGTTAGTTTACTGGTTTGAATAAAGTTATTGATTCAGTCAAAACTTATTAGACTTTAGGAGTATCATATTAGTTGATATTTTCTAGTGATTTACGTATCAGGTTTGTTCCTATTTTTTAGTGATTTTTCAGTTGTAATTCAGCCTATATAAAGGTTTCATTATTCATTCAATAAAGTGTATCAGAATTCATACTATCAGAGTATTTCAAACTTTCATTTCCTCCTTTTATCCATCTGCTTAGTTTAACAAGATTATAGATATTTGTATAATTGAGTAATTATTTTTGAGATTTGGTTTGTATTTTTGCCATTCTTTTATTCCATTTTGCTTACACAATAAAATTGTCAATTAGGTGAGGTCCAACTTAAAACAATTTTATTTTCTTCAAAATATGACTTTAGAAGCATGCGCCGAGATGCTCTCGGAATCCATGTTTTCAAAGACTTAATGATGTGACCACGTCCCAAGTACCACCAAGCTTGAATCTTGTTTCCCTCAAGCTCCCAAAGGGACCAATGACTCGAGTTAGGTCCAAGCAAATTCATGAAGCTATTTTAGCTTTATTGTTCAAGTTTTGGAAGGAGAATCAGCTCGTTGAAGATGGGGAAGCTCGATCCAACTCCTTGAAGAAACCATGCACCTTAGTGCAAGCTAATTTCAGCTCAATTCCAGCTCCCTTAGCTTAATTCGACTTCAATCAGCTCACTTGAGCTCAATTCCACCTATTTGAGCTCAATCTAGCTTCTTTCCAGCTCGTTAATTTTATTATTTGAATAATTTGAGTGATAGTTTTATTTTAATTATTTTTACTACAGCTCATAACCAAATTTTCTAGCTCAATTCAGCTCATCAAGAATTTTGACTATCATTGAGCTAGCCGAATTTATTATTAATTATATTTTATTTATGTCTTTATTTTAATTTGTTAAATATGTCTTGATATTATTTAATTTAAGCTGAATGTACCTTGAATCTAATTTGTTTATATCTTTGTAGGTACATCCACATGTGGGAACACAATTAATGAGGATTCATGAACATTTCTGGTTCAATGTATGTTCGGGTACATGCATGACTACCTACAACGAATGGTTGCCTTAAAGATGATGCATGAATGATTCAATACAATGAATGGAAGAGTGCATGAATATCCACCTACATGCATCGGTTGCTGACCATTGAATTTCCTATGCACCTATTCGGCCAAAAGACATCTTTTGAAGTGTCCATTCACACCTTGGCCGAATCTAGACAAAGCTATTGGCATCCCATGCATTCATCAGCCCTCAAGTACATTTCCTTACTTATGAAGTTGGCCATTGAACATCCATACAGCCGAATTTGGACATCACTTTTAATGGATACATTTCTAGTTTAGTTTTACACATTTAAAGCCGAATTACTTAGTCTTTAAGCTTGTTTAGTATGACTATTCGGCTATCATCTGAACTCTATAAATACTTCATTTCTCTTTGTAAAAAGGTTAGACAATTCTGATTATTAAACTTGATTGTGAGGTTTCCTCCTATCCTATTTCGTACGAGTCTCGTTCTGACTTATCTAGCTCGCTAGTGGCGTCAACCCGACTCCTTGAACTTATCACCATCCTGGTGTGACGTTCATCCACCTTTTTATACCTTTTGTTCCTACCTCTCTATAGGTAACGGGTCAAGGTCCATCTTCGACTTCCCTTAAACCCACCTTAAGCAATATAAGTCCCGGGGCAATACTTTACATGGTATTGAATCGTTCTTCGCTTGAGTTCAATTTCCATTCCATTTTATCTATCTACTTAAACTTTATTTTCTTTGTTAAACCGAACCTATCCATTCTCCAAACCAAGCCATTTTTGAACCCTTTTAATTACTTCCGCTTAAAACAACTCCATAAAGTTATCTCCATTCGACGACAACCAATACTTCTCGTCGACGATCGGGCAACTTAAGTGAACTCGACTCCATCAACCGAGCCGGATCACATCACTTAATCTACGGCCCAAGAAATTTTTTCCTCCCTCAAACCTAGATTAAGTCGATCCACAAGCACTATTTGTTAGTTAAAATGTTAAAATAGTTATGTTAAAATAGTTTAACTTTTATCGTGTATAATTTACATATTTATATAAAGATTAATATTTAGTACACTTAAATTAAAACTCTTTTATTAAATGGACAATAATTCAAAACCCTCTTTGACAAGAAACTATTACATCCCCACATATTTAACACGTATGTCAGTCAAAAGTCAAATCACCTTACTTATAGTCACTTCATTTTTGTTAAAGCATCCATAAATATAAAGTTACGATCATCCAAGTATCCACTAAATATTAAAAAAAAATTAAAATTGAACAGAACAATGTCGTATACATCCATAATTATATTTACTCCAACGTTGAACTAACTTAACCACAAGAAGAAAAGCGGCGACGACAGATGATCTTTATTTTTGTATCAAATTTTCAAGAAAATACAATTTGCTTTTAAAATTGTTTAAAAATTACAAAATAAGAAGGCAGCAAGTTGAATGATATACCGTATCACTCTATTATTATGTCTGAGAAAACCTGTTTTCCTAAGAATGAATGAACCTGCAAGAAGTTGGCATCATGAATACGAAAACCAAGCTTAAAACTAGCTAATTTGGATACGAAAATATAACTAAAACAAAATACAATATGATATGAATGTATCAAAATCTAGGACCGAACAAAAGTTCTAATCTCAGTGTTCAGTTTGATTTCAGTTTGGTTTTTATTGAATTCGATTCGGTTTTAGTCCAACTAACAATCGAATGTATTCTTTCAATTTATTTTAATTATTTTGAACCAAACCGAAGAGATTTTTTTATCTAACCAAACCAATCCCAGTCGATAGAATTTGGTTCAGTTCTTATGGTATTCGATTCTATTCTTAAAAAACCAGAAAGCTACACATTAACTGTAATTTTTTCCAACACCTTAAACGTGATTGTGACATATAAAAGTAACACGAATAAATAAGTTTTTTTGTCAGGACAATGCTACTAACAAAGATTTGAAAAATTATAGCTAAATTTCACCGACACTTTCGTTAACACTTGACTTAGATGAACGACTAAAAAAGGCTTATGAGTTTTATTTAATTTTGCAATAGCTTTAGGAAACTTGCTTATTTTACTAAGAAAATGAACGGTGAGAAAGCAAAAACAGTAGTAAAAGTAGCAATTAAATTTTATCAATCAACTACAAGGTATAATGTATGAAAATTTAAGGGACAAATCAATTTCCTAAATTGCATTCATCTAAGTTGGTACCATATCCCGAGTTTGAACCCTTTGTTCAAACCCATCCCCCAATGTAGTATTTGTTCAGTACCAAAAATAAAAATACCATTATGTCGTGTCTGAGTACCATCAAAACCTACTTGGCTAGGAAAACATCTTTGTATAAAAGGCAAATTTTCATTCACTCTTAAGTATCGGCTCAAATCAAATGAATCATTATGCAGAAACTAAAGCAAAGGAGGAGAGAGCATAGAGTTGAAACTTACTATATAGACAATACTCAGCTTTGCAATAATGAATCTAATGTGAGCTGAAACAATACTCGGAACATGGCCAGCACGTACTTCATAAACTCACTGAGGAAGAATAAATTGAATATATTAGACAAACTGTGAATAAAAAGCTAAAACATATATCGTATCCAAATCCAGAAACTTCCATGTTTGCCGCAGAATAGTCTGATAGCTGCCAAAATGAATTACTAGAAACTTTCCAACTTTTCAGGGAATTTTTTTTCAAGTTTTGCATAGTAACAAACATATCACAAGTTTTGCCACTAATCGACCTGGAATTGAATAATAACCTATCCCAATCACAGCAAAAGAACAGAGGGAAAAAGAAATCCAAAAGAGCTCATTTTGAGATCCAAGTTCTTAGGGGCTTTAAACCTACTTGATCCTTGGTTCAGGGAAACCAACTAGTCACCAATTTTAGACAAAAGCTAGGAAATCAACCATTTGCGACTTTTTGCAGATAGGTATGAACACCTTCAGCTAAGGTAAGCCCAAGATTTGAAAGTGTAAAGAGTTGGAATACAGTGCCGAAGGTGCAATAGAGAATATATATCTGAACAACTAGAATGTCTTCTTGAATCGAGAAAAGGGTCCAAAATCAATTTTACACGCAATTCATTCATATTATCTTGAAAAATATGCAACCAATAACTATCATAATTTATTAACCAGATATGTTTAGGTAATGACAAACATCTATCACATGCTATGCATCAATAGCGGTGCATTTAGAATCTCATACCTTTTAAAAAGATACGAGAAAAAAGTCATGAACTGGGACAACAAAGTTGGTGGAGTTTGAAAACCTCAAAAGGTGAAAGACCAGTTTCTGATGGGGGATATTGGATTTTTACTGTCGAGAATCTTTGATTTATTTGACAGCATTCAATAGCTAAATTTTTAGAGATTATAACTGATTTTAGAGATTCTAATTAGAGATATTCTTTCCTTAATTGATTCAATGTTTCATGTATATATACCTGTACATATTTCTAAGAAATATGTACTTTTGAGTGAGTTTTTCCTCAATACATTAGAGTATTCCTCTCTAATTTTATCATGGTATCATTTTTTGGATCCGATTTGTGGGATAACTTTTTTGAATTTTAAAGTTTGTTCAAAAAAATCTAAATTGGTACTTTCCACCCTAGCCTTATGTTTTTTCTTACCGCCCTACCATTGGAGTCGGCATCCACTCGCCGGCGAAACCCCAAAATTCGGTGACCAGAAGACTCGCGCATGGGCCTCATGCGTCATCACAAGTTACAGTATCTTTGTTTCACACACCATCACAAGTTACGGTATCTTTGTTTCACGCGCCATGCGTGGCCTTTACCTGTTGCCACCGTGTTTTTTCCGACGTCGTTGCTATGCTCTTTGCTTCCTTCCAGTCTTTCTCCTCTGATTGGTGGTGTATTTTGGCTAAGTTTTTTTGTTTTTTTGTATGTGGGATCTCTTTTGTGTTCTTTTTTGGTGTTTCTTGTTCTAATGTTTCAAGCAGATGTTTTTTGGGGAATTAGTTGTTTTTTTTCAGCATTATGTCTAAAGACGAGAAATCGTGATTTACTTGTTTATCAAGGCTCGCGGTTTGCAGGGATACATCACGAGTAACCCGTCGAAATCTAAACTCACTAATTCAACTTTTAGTCAATAGGATTCAACGAACTCTCTTGTTATGGCATGACTTTTCAATTCTATGCAACCCCGTATTTCCAAAACTTATTTGCTACTTGATATTGCGGAAAAGATTTGGAATGTTGCTGCTCTCACCTACTCACATGTTGGGAATGATGCGCAATTTTTTGAGATTTGTAATAAGGTTCATGGTACAAAATAGGGGATCTAACGATTTCTCAATATTTTGCAGAATTAAGTGGGTTGTGGCAAGACTTTGATTATAATCAAGATTTTCAGGCGACTTGTACCGGTGATGCCGAAAAAATTTAAAAGATGGTGGAAAAGAAGCGCATTTTTTATTTCTTGGTTGGGTTGAATACAGAGTATGATCAGATTCTGATTCAAGTTCTTGGCAAAACTCTATCCCCTTCTCTCCATGAGACATACTCTTATGTACAACAGGAGGAGAGTCATCGTATTGTTATGCTTTATAATCCACCTATTGAGAAAGTTGGCCTCATTACTAATCAGGATGGTCCATCGAATGGTAAGTCTGACAAGGATCACTTGATGTGTGACTATTGTGGTAAGCCTCGGCACACTAAAGATTCGTGCTGGAAGTTACATGTCATCCCGCTCGAGGTCGTGGTGGAAAGCAAAGGGGTAATTCTCAGTCTAAGGCAAATTTGTCGGACTCTATGACAACAGAGGACAAGTCCACTTCTGCTGGGAGTTTTACCTCAGACGAGATTCAACATCTCCAATGTCTCTTGTCTCAATTGGACTCTACCTCAGGTGCTAAGTCTAATTATGCGAAATTAGGTACTATTTTAAATTCTCCATCTAATTCTGAATCTTGGATTATTGATTTCGGTGCAAATAAACATATGGCAAGATCAAACAAAAGCTAGTGTGCGAATGGCTCCCTTACTTCCGTCTTTAGAACAACTTATGTTGTTTGTACTCCCAATATGACTTTATCATCTATCCTCCATGTCCCTAAATTGTCGATAAACCTTTTATCTGTTAGTACTATCACTAAAGCCATAACTTGTAAACTTGAATTCTTTCTTGTTCATTATGTCTTTCAGGACCTCCAAACCAAGAACATGATCGATAGTGATAGATTTGATGGCTTATATCTTCTAGATCGATTTTCCAGCATGCCTCAAGCCTTAATTCGTGACAATAAAGATGTCAATCGAGAGATAATTCAGTGGCATAGGCGGTTAGAACATCCATCATTTACTGTTTTTGTTAAGATGTTTCCTACTTTGTTTTCAAGAACTCAATTAGACTTTTTAGTTTGTGATGCATGTGAGTTTGTTAAGCATACAAGAAACAATTATCCTTTACGTAATAATAGTACTGTTCCTTTTAAGATTATTCATTCTGATGTTTAAGGCCCTACTCACCTTACTTTTTTATCTAGTAATCATTAATTTGTTACATTTATTGACTGTAGCACTTGGATGACTTGTATTTTTTTATAAAAGTCCAAAAGTAATGTTTTCTCGTGTTTTCGTTCTTTTCATAAATTGATTACTCAATTTGATACTAAGGTTAAGATTTTGCGAACTGATAATGGAACCAAGTATAACTTTAATGATTATTTAGAATCATATGGGATTTTGCATCAAACCAGTTGTCCCAGTACAAGTGCTCAGAATGGTGTTATCGAAAGAAAAAATTAGCATCTTTTGGAGGTTGCTAGATCACTTATGTTCACTATGAACCTCCCAAAGCCTTATTAGAGGGATGCGATTTTGGTTGCTGCTTATCTCATTAATCAGATGCCTTTTAGGGTCCTTGATTTTAAAAGTCCCATAAAAATCTTACAAGACAAGACGGATTACCCAATTTCACCGAAGGTCTTTGATTGTGTTTGCTTCGTCCATCTTCGACATGGGAGCAAACTAGATCCTCGAATAGTCAAATGTGTTTTCATTGGATACTCTCCCGCACAAAAGGGTTACAAATGTTATCATCCGCCATTAGAAAGTATTATGTAAGTATGGATGTAACATTTTGTGAAGATAAACCCTATTTTTCTTCATCACAACCATCTCTTCAGAGGGAGATTATTAAAAATAAAGAGATGACACATTGTTCTGTTACTCTACCGAGGGAGAATTTAGTTTCAACAAAGACTTTAGTTCAAGAGAAGACTAGTGAACAGTTGTTGGATAGGCCTGATTTAAGTACATACACTAGAAAAGGCAAGAAAAAAGATGTCATCATACAATCTACTCTATGCCCTTATTCTTCACTATCAGGTGAGTCTTCTTTACTTGAGTTTGCTACTGATTTAGAATTACCAATAACCCAACAAAAAGGTGTTAGAACTTGCACTTTACATCCTATCTCTAACTTTGTTTTTTATGATTCTTTATCCTCATCCTATAGAGATTTTGCTTTGTCTTTGTTCTCTATGTTTGTTTCACAGGATTGGAGAGAAGCTATCACTGATCCAAGATGGAAGAAGGTTATGATTAAAGAAATGAGGGCTTTAGCAAAAATGAGACGTGAAAACTAGTTAATCCTCCTGAGGGGCAGAAAATGGTTGGCTACAAATGGGTGTTCACTATCAAGTATAAGATTGATGGTTCAATTGAAAGACTTAAAGCCAAATTAGTAGTGTAAGGATTCACTCAAACATATGGAGTAGATTATCAAGAAACATTTGTTCCAGTTGCTAAATTGAACATGATTAGAATCCTTTTATCATGTGCAGCAAAACTCGACTGCAACTTACAGCAGCTTGATGTAAAGAATGTCTTCTTACATGAAGACCTAGAAAAAGTTTATATGAAAATTCCTTCAGGATTTGAGGATAAAGATACTCAAGGTATATAGACTGAAAAATGCCTTATATGGACTAAAACAATCTCCCTGAGCTTGGTTTGACAAATTCAGTAAGGTCATGGTGTCATTTGGCTATCGACAAAGTAATGCTGATCATACCCTCTTTATAAAACATCACAAAGGTAAAACTACTCTCCTTATAGTTTATGTTGATAATATAATTATGACAAGAGATGAAAGGGAAGAAATGGCCCGGCTTAAGAAACAATTGGCTTAGGAATTCAAAATCAAAGACTTAGGAAAGTTAAAATATTTCCACAAATAGAAGTGGCCAGATCGAAAAAGGGAATCTTTATTTCCCCAAAAGACTATACCTCAGATCTTCTGATAGAGACTAACATGTTGGTTTGCAAACCAGCAGAATTACCTATTGAGAGTAATCACAAGTTAAAAGCAGGGATCGATGAAATGGTGGATAAAGGGAGATATCAAAGACTCGTCAGACGAATGATTTATCTCGCTCACACTCGACCTGGTATAGCCTATGCAGTTAGTTTGGTAAGTCAGTTTATGCATGATCCTCACAAACCCATATGCAGACAATATTGTGAATTTTGTGCTATTTGAAGTCTACACCAGGCAAACGTATTCCCTTCTCCAAAAATAGTCATCTCAAGATAGAAGTATTTATAGATGCAGATTGACCTAGCTCTCTTGATGACAAAAGGTCTACAATGAGTTATATTGTACCCTTATGGGAGGAAACTTAGTCACTTGGAGGAGCAAGAAACAAAGCGTTGTGACTCGATCAAGTGTAGATGTTAAAAATATAGGCCATGGCTAAGGTGTTTGTGAGCTTTTATGGTTGCAAAAGGTATTGGAAGAGCTAAAGTTGTTGAACAAAAATGAATCAACCTTATACTGTGACAACAAAGCGGCCATCAACATATCTCAAAATCTAATGCAGCACGATAAAACCAAGCTCATCAAAATAAATCGCCATTTTATCAAGAAAAAAGTAGTTAGTGGCTTATCTAGCATCCGAAAAACAATTGGTTGATGTTTTTACTAAAGGGCTCGGTTGTAAGACTTATCTTCTTTGCAAGTTGAGCATGCGAGACATCTATGCACCAACTTGAGGGGGAGTGTTGAGAATTTTTGATTTATTTGACAACATTGAATAGCTAAATCTTTAGAGATTCTAATTAGAGATATTCTTTCATTAATTGATTCAATGCTTCGTGTATATATATACTTGTACATATTTCCAAGACATACATACTTTTGAGATAGTTTTTCCTCAATACATTAGAGTATTCATCTCTAATTTCATCTTTTACTTAAGTTGCTAAAATCACTCTCCATCTTGGGCGTGATTGTCAGATTTGGACGTGTGTCCACCAATACAAATATGTGTTGGACATGGGTACTTCAAGCTAAATAAAAAGTTACAACTGCACAGCTCTCAAATACACATGATAGAATTAACAGCAAACTAGTTGTATAAAGACAAACACGTTTACCACAACAGGACCAACATAAACTCTTGTCACCTTCAGAATTTCAGATTTCCTTGTAGGTTAAACATAAATCAAGAGAACAGAAAGAACAAAATGTTTTGCATATTAATAAATGAATGGTTTCATGTTCCATATTAGGGTTGGGTGGCTATAAAAAAAAATATGCGAATTATTTCACTAGGGGGAAAATGCCACAAATAATTGCATGACAAAGGAAAGCACAAAACTGAACCTTGGAAATCAGCCGCATGGATCTTCTGGGGAGGACCTTAATCAAATGCTTTGTGCTTCTTAAAATCTTGGCATCAAGCATGCTACAGTCATTTTTATCGCCATCTATACATGCCCTCTTTTTGCCGAGTCCATTAGATTCAACATTATCAAGTCCTCTACAATTTTCAAATAACTCATCTTGTGAGCATCTGAAAAGGGCAATTATGCACTCAAATCAACACAAAATAAAATTTTGATAGCATATAATTAAATTAAGAAGAATAATTACTCTGAACTCTCTCCCCAATTATTAATTTTGCTCTTATCCTGCAAGCAGTTTAATACAGTAAAACTTTAGTTGTTTCATTGAGTGTACTGAGGAAAAACAGATGTGTCACCAACCTTCCACCCCCACCCCACAAAAAAAACTTCAATTGATTATACTATCATCTAAAATACCTGGAACTTGAAAAATCTCTTTTGAAAGAGAATTATTTTATTCATGCAGTGGTGGTGCTGAAAAAGGGAGGAAAAGAAAATCTAGAAGAGACAGATTGACGTCCTTCAGAGCACACAACTAATTGATGGATCCTTGCAGAAGGAAATCATAATAAAAATATATATAAAAATCACTTTAATATCATTTTACATTAGAAAGGACACTGCAATTTCTGCAAGTCTGAAAGTAGAGTTACTGTTAAGGAAAAATAGTCGTATAGCTTGCTTTTATCAGATTTTCGGTATATAAATAGGTTCATAATCTATCAACCTTCCCCTTATAATAAAGAATAAATATCCAATAGGTATTGTTATTTAAGTTCTATTTACTTTCCTAGAGAAGATATATCTTCCTCTAATTTCAATCTCTCTCTTAGTCTTGTTATCTTTTCTCATTCTGTTTAAAGCTCCCAATTTCCAGTAACTAAAATTGGATCCAATATAAACTATTAATCAATCTCACAAAAGCTAAATTTAAAATCCAATTTCTTATTACACAAAGCCTGAAGCAGACATAAACTGGTCAAAAGCAATTCGCTCGCTTCTGCCTTAAGACATGAAAGTTGACAAACAATGCCACCATAGAGAGAGAGAAAGACATGGGGTAAACAAGGAACGGAAGAACAAACTTTTGCATTTAGTTATCTTGTAATCTATTGTTATCTATTTCTTTTCCCTTTCTGATGATGTTGAATGATATTGACTTAACATTGTAATTAAACAACAAGAAACCATTTAAAAATTAAATTTCACCCTACTTTAATTGTCTGTCATTATTCACAATGACCCAAAGGCACAGACATGCAAGCAAACACACATATCAAGCAAATTCCTTGACTAGTATACAAACATTCACCGTACATACGACAAAGAATGCAATATTTTTTCCAATTACCAGGAAGAATAAAAAAGTGGGGCAAAACATCAACCAATGATGGCTATGTATTGACAATAGTTCATGCATAGCATTAATGAAGTTCAAAGCTATAGGAGGTTAAATGTCACCTGTTCTTCAACTAATGTAGGCAGTCGGGTCCTAAAAGTCCCTTGATTGAGATCAGTTGAGCCTGCTAGCCCACCTTGGTCTGCATAAAACTTATGCTTTGGATCAACTAAATCCACAAATTCACCATTATCACCAGGCGAATATAATGCATCTTTCTGGTGAACCACATCTTCAGGCTTTTGCATCAGTAATGAACCATCTGGCTGGCATCCAGGAACCATTCGACCAGAACTTACAAGATGACAACTGCTTTGTGGGGTAGAATTTTCACATATTTCATTTTCCTTCCTCAGAAGACTCAGAGGACCATTTGATATATTTAATGCAGCATCACCACCTAACTTCTCCCTAAGAGAATTAATATTTGAATTAGGGGCTACCAAACACCTATCTTTAGCACATGGTGCAATAGCAGAAATTATTTGCTCCTGAGAATCAGGATGAGCTCTAACTAAGGTCAGTCCTCGATCTCCTTCTAAATGCTCTGACAAATCTACAGCTCTGCCACATGGTACCATTACAGCTGAGTCAAAGGATCCATTATCTCCATCAGGATGATCAAACTGCAATGAACTTGTTTCTTTTATGATCAAATTTGGGGGTAATCCAGAGTGTATAAAGTCATCTTTCATTTCCCCAGTATCTACATTCAACTGAAAAGATCTCTCCATCTGTTTACTACTTTCCCCAAAGCGCCCAAGCTCCTTAGGAGAAGTCTTAGACTTGCAATGGGACATGTCCTGGCATATTGAAACCTCACTTTTCAGCTTCTCAATCCACTCTGATGGGTTTGAATTTAAATCAACATAAAGGTTGATCCCCTCTTCTGAACTGACATGAAACTGAAAAGAAGGGGGGGAAACAGTTGAAGTGTTTATGGAAGAAGGAAAGAAAGGCCCATCAAAACATGCAGCAACACCCGTGTCTTCATGTCCAATTTGAGGCATATCATTCATCCTTCTATCTCTCGAGAGACTCAAACAATCTCTATTGGAGCTTATAGTTTGGAACTCTTTATTCTTAAAACCACTGTCATCATACTGACTAACAAAATGAGAATGTGGTCTTTGCTGGAACAAAATAGAGCCACCACCACCACCGTCCTGCATTTGACATATCATTAAAGACAAGTTTTCAATTCTTGAAATACAATTAAGCATTGAAGGTTCAAGCTTCTACGAGCCAGCATACATTTTACTTAAACGCAGCCATCGGGTTAAGTTTCATCTTCTATAGACTAAAAGACAAAGTGTCATCCAGTATGGTTCATATGCACCATCATAGTTTCTTTTTCCTTTTGATGGTAGTGTGGGGCTGGGGGAGAAGTAACCTTCTCGCTTCTGAATAGATAAAAAAGGTCTATATCTTTCACTCAAGAACAACTACATAACCTAACACATGCCAGATGAGAGAACAAGAGATTGGGAAGAAGTAGAGAGGAATCATATGGTATTTATCTAGCTGCATCAGAAGTAAAAGAAAAAAAAAATCCATGAATAGAAGCAAACCTTATGATAAAATTTATCCCCTGTGCAACAACCCAATGCATTACATTGAACAGCTTGAGAATAGTTCCCTCCATTACACCTGTCTAGGGGACAAGAGATGAGTCCATAGTGATCTGCAGAAGCAGCCAAATATTATTCATAGAAGGATGCATCAATTAAAGTAAACATAGTAATAAAATTAATTTAAGAAAATGAAGAACAAACTTAGCAGGAACACAGTGAGCAGTATAAACCTTTTCCAGCATCCCTTAAAGTGTTTAATGATGCTCCAGGTTGCAGTTGTAGTTTCAGGGACAAAGGATGTCCAGCCTCTTGAATTCCATATAATCTTTCCCCCGATGTCATTGAAACCAATCTCTGGTTCTGCATACTTTTTTCCAAGATATTTTATGATTGGACAAAAAAATCTTCAAAGTTTATGTAAATTTAGGAGCTTGTGTTGGCAAATAAAAGACCCATGTGAAGAATAAAGAAATATTAGAGTTTGTGCAGTATATAATAGGCTGACACAATTCACATCCAAGTCTGCAACTGTAAGAAAATATCCGGACGCGGATTACTAAATAAGATAATTCATTAAATGCATAAATGAGGGGAAGAAAATACAAGGAAATCTTGTTCAACCAATAATGCATAGAAATATCAACTCCACAAAAACATGCCTTCAATATGCAATAAATAAGCAGAGTCAAAAAACTCATTACAGCTAGAAAGGCCAATTTCAACAAATTAATGATATAAATTTTTTGTTTTGGCTCTCAAACTAAAATTTCATCAATTCCCAGGGATAAGTAAATTCTTCCATTAATACATTTGGCACATGGTTTCATCAACATTCCATATTTCAAGAAACATTATTTATCATCAATGATGTGTCCATTTACAAATAAATGCTATACTGTGTTAAATGGAATAATTGCTTAATAAAATACTTTCTTAATCAACAATAATGCCAACTTATGTTGTAAAGATACCTTTTGACATCAGATTAGATATGATGTTGCTAGAATCCTCCTATACTGCATTAGCTAGAATCACATTTATCTTAGTTGAGCTTGTTTAAGAAAAACAAATGAGCATGTCCATCCTACAAACTTTCATCATTATAAAAATATAAAAAAAAAATGGCAATAAAAAAATAACAAGTGTGGCATATCTCCATTTTGAATACTTACAAATGGTATTCCCGCTCCCTCCCCCAATTACCAATCATCTTTTACTTCTTGTCGTTCAGATCCATTTTAATAAGTTGTAATACGTTTCTTTGCGGCATTAATAACATACTAAATATAAATTTTAAAAAATCCTACTTCCCGTTACAACTTACAAGCTTTCTATTTTGAAACTCAAAGATTCCTTTTTCCCCCTACTTTCATATTAAGGAAGTTCTAAAACTATATCTAACTAACTACTCCTATGAATAGTACATGCTACCGTTACCATCAACAGGAATACAACATACCATGGGAAACAAATATAAAAGAATGAAACTATAAGCAAATGTAAGTTGACATATCGCACAGCTACATAATGGCGCGAAAAGCAGTGCAATATGCTTCAGATTCTTAACTCTTAATTACCAACAAAGACAGTATCTCAATAAATTACCTCTAGATAAGATGCCAATGATTTAGCCATATCAGAATGGGATCTGTTAGCCGGTAAACCATACTTCTTACACAAACTTTGAAGCTCTTTCCTAGAAAGGCTATGACAAAAACCCTCATCTTCCTTGTTTTCCATTGGATCTCAACCAATTAAACCTATAATGAAGAACAGCATCTAAATTAGTTTTGTATCATTCAATTTAACTTAACAAATGAAAGTTCTTGCTCTAACAAAGTACATAAATTTAAATTTTAAACATCAACAATAGAAAATAAAAAAAGGATAAATAGAGCAAGAATACATAACAAAAGTAACGATTTTTTTTTTTTTTGAAATACCACATTCAGTATCTTCTTACCTTAAAATTACTTCACTATAGAAACCCACGGACCAAAGAAAAAGAATTAAAAAGGTAAAAAATAAGAAAAGGAATAGAGTTATGTTCTCTCAGAAACCCTATTTGGGTGCCAAGAAACTGTAGGAAAAAAAATAAAACCTCAAAATTTAAGATTTAAAAAAAAAATAAGCCAAAGTGGAGAGTTGAACCAAGCACAGCTGAAATATAAAAATGTGAAAAATGAAAATATTTCGAAATTAAAAAAAATAAAGACACGGCATGATTATTTTCGTACGTTTCCGGAGTAAGAAACTAAATTAAACAAAAAAAAAGTCAATATGTACATTTAATCTTTGGTTGAATTTTCTGTTCTATGACAAGAAACAAGAAGACGATAAAGAGGAAATGGAAGGTGAATACTTTACCTGATCTGGATTTTTTTCCCGGAAAGTGGCCAATAAAATTGATGAAAATGAAGGAAAAAGGTTTACTTTGGAGCTTAAGTAGTAAGAGGACGGGCTTTGAAAATCTTATACGCTCTTCTACAGCACAGATTCAGACAACCTAACGGAAATGGCAGTCTCGTAAATAACGGATCATTTTGGTCTTAATAGTGTTCGGCTTGAACTTATTTATTTATTTTATCTATATTATTCAATTCATTTAGGGATCACTCCACATTTAAAATATTTTATATTATTCTATTATATTTTAATGTTTTTATCTTGAAAAAATAAAAAAAACTCAAGAAAAATACTTTAATCTTTTTTCAACTTTAAATAACAAAATAAAAAACATCTCGTATTTATTTAAAATATGTTATATTATTTGATGGTACTATAATTTTTTTATCATGAAAAAAACAAAAAAAACACTTAATAGTGAGATTTGAATCAAATTGCATTAGTAAAATTTTAAATTTACCATTCAACCAAAATTTTATTTTTATATTTTTATACATTTTAATTTTATCATGCATAATTTATTTCATCCATCAATTGTATATATTAATTATTAATTAGTTTTGAATCATACATTTTATTATTTATTATATGTTTTTAACACAAATTTGTGTTCTAAATACATGGTCTCTACAAGCATACCTGTGAGATAGAGTTTTTAGTTTATTTTATTTGTTTTCTAATGTGTTTTACATGTTTATAAAATTGGCTATAAGTTATCGATTGAATTTTAGCTTGATTAAATAATCACATTATTGACAATATAGTGAATATGGGTTCAAGTATGCTAAAAAATGTTTATCTGAGGTTATGACATAAAAAAAAATTAACTATACTTGTAACACCCCAAATTCGGTCTAAACGTTATGACCGAATCTGACGATGTCACATTGTAACACCCTTTATCCGTATTCGACGCCGGAATAGGGTACGAGGCATTACTAGAACACATACACTTATAAACATGTTAAATCAAGTTATAAAATTTCATTCAAATTTAAACTCTTCAAATTTTTAACATGCTTTTATAAATCTTCACGTTATAACTTCAAAATACTATATTTGTAACAAATAGGGCTTCTAAGACCTAATACATACTCATGCAATTCAATACTTCATTTCCATTTCATTTAATTCACGATTCTCATGTTCACGATTCAATTCAATTTCTCAATCCAATATACATTTTAATACCACAATAATTCATTTAATTCAAATCATACCATTTGCAATTTCCATTTAATTCACGTACAATTCAATTTCATTAAGTTCAATACTAATACATATTTATCGTTTAACTTAACGTCCCCTTTTTGCATCATTTTACACTTCAAGCATGAATCTAGTATTTCATTTCCTTTCCGCTCTCGTTTCCTATGCATATCACACAAGATATAAACATTACACTCAACCATAAGTCGCAAGCTAGCCTTTTTGAAGACTAACCACATGATAAACCATTTTAATAAAGATTACAAACTTTAAACCTTACCACCCTTTTATGATCACAATCATATTTCCATCTAGACATTTACCATCTCAATGCATAATTTTATTTAATGTGACATAATCCAACCACAACTTATTTATGTATAAACCTAAGCATACACACCAAACATGCTAGCCAAATAAATATATAGTATAAGCATTATAAGCATGGATAAGCACCACATTTATTTATGTATCAAACTTATCAACATGAATTAATTCATAAACCATTTCTGACATTGCTACATACCAAATCATATACCAAGTATACCACATGCACATACTATGAAACTTCATTTTCTCACATGAACTTTAACTATAACTAATAATGCACAATTATAAACATCATTTCTTTTCAATCGTTTATCGATTATAATCGAGCATATGTCCAATTATACACAAATAATTCATATGTTCTTCCAATTTTCCTCCTCCTCCTCTCCATTCCACATCCTCAATGTCAGGGAAACAAAAAAGAAAAATAATGGTGTAAATAGCAAATAGCAGAGAGGTTGAAGACGAGAAAGCCGTAAAAATGTAAACTTTGTGAGAAGTGGGAAACGTGAATAGTTTGAAGAAGATAAAAAAGGATAGTGATGAAAAGTTTTAGAGAATGGGAAACTTAAGGAATAAGGGTTATGACGTGGAGGAAAAGTTAAAAATGAAAAAGACTTTTGGAGGGAAAAATAAAAGAACCGAGCCCTACATTGTGGGCTTCATACTTTGGGTTCCCTGATATTCACTAAATGCAACTACCGAAAAATATTTTCTTTGGAATTTTCTAACCGATCAACTCTTTTATTAACACCTCATCATTCAGTTTGTCATGACATATTGTTTCTTTGTAAAGCTGCGACAAACTGCTGCTCAGGACACACTAACAAATCTTGTTTCTTTTATTCTTCTCTTGTTCATAATAAAAAAAAAATAAAAGAAATTGTATTAAAAATAAAGAGAATAAAAATAAAAATAAAAATGGGAAATAAAAAAAAAATCAAACATCAAGAAGGTTAACACTTTGCTTGTCACGCTCTATAAGAGCATCCCAGTAATGCTTTAAACATTGTCCATTAACATTGAGTGTAACCCTTGTTCTTAGGTCTTTAACAACAACAAAACCATGCGGATACACTTGAATTACTTCAAAAGGTCTTGACCATCGGGATTTTAAAAGGTCTTGACCATCGAGATTTTAACTTACTAGGAAATAATTTGAGCTTGGAATTGAACAATAATACCTGCTGTCCAAGTTAAAATTACCTTGGCAAAATTTTGGCATCATGCCATCTCTTGGTCTTTTCCTTATACAAATGATTATTCTTATATGCTTGTGTTCAAAACTCTTCCATCTCATTCAATTTTAGCAATCTCTTGCTCCCAGCAGCAGCCCAATCCATGTTCAGCTTGTTAATCGCCCAAAACACTTTATGCTCAAGTTCAATAGGTAAATGACATGGCTTACCATAAAGAAGTGTAAAAGGTGACATCCTTAATGGTGTTTTAAGTACAGTTTGTGTTGGATCATCGAGACGCCCCGTGGCACAGCGAAAAATTATTCTGGCGATCCAAACCAGGAATCTAGGCACGAGGAACGAATCGAGAAAAAAAGGTTTGAAAATTATACCTTTCGTACTCTGGAAAATAGGAAGGAACCACTTCTATTTTAATCCCCTTCACACGCTGCTGATCTAAAGCCGCAACAGAATCCTCCCGACCTCTACATAGTCCACCCTATTGCGAACAAACGAAAAAAAACACTCATTGAATGTTTTAGAGAGTTTTTTTTAAAAGAAATGTGGTTGCTAGACCTAAGTTCTTTTTCTTTTTGTGGTTAATGTTGGTTAACACTCTTCTGCACCCTAGGGTTTTATTTTATGATTCATTTCCTTTTATTTAATATTCCCTAAAAAAATGAAATCTCTTTTTTGGTGCCAGAATATATATGAAAATATTACAATGTACTATCTTTTCCAAAAGGATATTAATTTCCATATATATTTTATGTTTGACCAAAATTAATTATTATAATACTTTATTTTAATAATTTTGGTAAAAAGATCATAATTAATATCTTATATGAATTAAATTCATACATTTATTTTAATTATGTTCTCTATTCTTGTACAACAAATTTGTACATATATATTGTGTTTATTATTTAACTGTTAAATTAAATTAATTCAATAATTAATATAATTCTTGTGACAGTTAAATTTAATACCAACTATATCTAGATTCGGTTCATTTCAACCATAGGGTGTGACTCTGTAGGCTCTTGTAACATTGGTAGTAATACTAGAACTTCTAACGTTACAAGCAATGAGTGGAATCTAGCAATGCATCATTGCTACCCATGTTACAAGAAGTCGTTGTTTAACATAACCTTTCTTTGATAAATTTTCATATATTATATCCTGTTGTCCTTTTGATGTGACCATGCCCTGCAATAAACCTTGCTCGAGCAAAGGTCCCATAGTGCTTCCTCAAGGACTAATTACGTGAGCTTGTGCTAAGCAATTCAAGGAAGCTTTATCGGCTTTAGTTCATCAAATATGGGACGAGATTTTAGCTAGAAACGTTAAGCACATTTGGGCCTGCTCCACAAACTCTCTATACAACTTTTTGCAAGCTGATCCTAACTCCATTTCAGCTCAATGAGCTAGAACCAGCTCAAATCCAACTTAATTTAATTTTTATGCATTAATATAGCTGCTGGAATAAATTATTTGAGTTAGTTAAATTAGTTAATTCAGATTAATTAATTGTTAGTGTTTAATTTATTTAAATCTTGACAAATTTAATTATTTATGTTAAATGTGTTTCATGCATGTTTTTAATATGTTTTAGTTATTACACAACATAAATGTGTCTGTTTCATTACAACTAATTAATGTGTCTTGTTGCTGATTTATTATGTCTAAGTTTAGCCGAATTTATGAGCAGGTTAATTGTTTTAGCTGCTGCTGATTTTAATATGTTATAACTTACCTTTAATTGTTGTTGCGTGTACACATCTTGGATGGCACATATGCATGTATTATGAATTAATGATTGAATTTTTGGTGCAGGTTCCATGCATGAACGACATTTAAAGGAGTGAGCTACTGTTTTCTTTCTTCCAAGTGACCATTCGGCCAAGGAACAACATCCCCATGAATTCCTCAAGGATGGTCGATCCATTTCCCAGAACAACATCATGCCGTTCACACTTGGTGTTCACACCAATGACCATTCAGCTGATCATGTTCACACCTAAAGGACTCTTCAAGGCTGACCTTTCAAACTCATTTGGTTGTTCAAGGACCATCTCTAATGCTCATCACCATTCAGCCAAAAGATGCCAATTCAATGAACCATTCAAGGCTATGGCCGAACCTAGACATGGCCATTTGTCTCCTGATGCATTCATCTTTTCAAGTGCATTTGCTTAAGCTTTAAGCTGTTCATTGGGAGCTCCCCATTCAGCCGAATCTTGCTATGGCAATTTAATGAATTTATTTACTTAGTTTTTAAGTTTGTTGTTGACTATTCAGTTAGCTTAAGCTTTGCCTATAAATAGTTGTTATTTCATTTTGTAAAAGAACTTTTGACCATTTGTTAATGAATTGCTGCCGAATTTGTGAGTCACTTTCTCTCAAATTTCGTTCAAGACCCGTAAGACTTATCTAGCTTCTAGTGGCATCTACCTGAGTCTCTTTTCGAACTTATCACTCTTTAAAACTGAGTGTGGCGTTCAACCTTTATACCTTTGGTTCATACTTACCTAAGTATCGGGTCAAGGTTCCAAATTTACCATTTCAAACACCTTAAGGTCCTATAAGTCTCGGGTCAACACTCAACTTTAGTGTTGGTTCATTCTTGACCGTTTTAGCCCATTTTTATCAATTCCTATCCATCAACCAAATTTTCTATCCATTTCATTTCGATCAAATCCAAACCAATTCGCACCTAAACCTAAATCATTTTCGAACCTAAACCTAAATCATAACCATTCCGTGCTTAAACCTAAACCAACTTCGACCAAATTTAAACCATTTCTTTCTAACCTAACCTAAACACATCTACCTTTTCTATTTCGAGCCAACTTGATCTCCATAAACCCAAACTTAGCCAATTCTCGATCAAACTTTAAAACCAAGTCATACTTCTTCGTTCAACGATGGGCAACTAATCAACTCGGATTAAACTACTAAATGAAAGCGCATCATTTGGTATCAGAGCTGGTTAAAATGGGGAGTACAGACGTTCAAAGATATCCCAGACTAGGTACGTAAAAAAATTGAAATTTAAAAAAGAGAGATACGAAATTAAAAAATCGTGATTAAAAAAAATTCGAATTAAAAAAAAAAGTGTTCAAACAATTTGTTTTTCTAGTTCTATGAAATTGAAGAAAGACTGTTACATCTAGTAGCCCCAATCACCCTCCTTCTTTCTCGTCTTCTATTCACGCCACACTTTTTTAAACCATCCTTGTTTCTTTTAGCCTACCCAAAAACCTAATGTTAACCCTTTTCATACCCTTTTGAAACCGACCCCCTAGACTAAGATAACGTCACAACAAGCCTTTTACGAAATCACGAGAGAAAGTTAAGTCGAAAAAGGCACTAGTGTGTGAGCGCATTAGAGAGGAGGTAAAAGCTGAAAAAGAGTGCAAACACGAGTGTGTGTGACATTTACATTTCTTTCTGAGTGAACGTAAAGTTTTGTGGTGAGGTTATTTCTTTTTAAACTTCATTCATGTCTAGAAGTCCAGAGAGGAATGTGGCTGAAAGGAATGAAAGGCAACCCATTCGTAATGTCCTGAATCTTAAACTTCAAGCTCTGTTGCGAGAAGTGGAACGTTTATTCGACCGCAAGCTCGAGCCTATTCAAGAAAGGCTTGACCTAGTCGAAGAACGAGGCCGACGAGAGAGAATGCCTCAAAGTCCACGAAGGAACTACAGAAGGCAACGAGATCCCGAAGAAGACTTTGATGTTCCTAGTGAGCCGATAGCGACCAAGGTTCTAATCTAACCGATCGGTGGAGAGGTCAATGAAACCAAGGCCAAAGAGATCAAAGATGAGTTCACGATGATCTTAAGAATATAAAACTTGCCATTCCTCCGTTCCAAGGCAAGTCTGATCCGGAAGCTTACCTGGAGTGGGAAAAAAGATAGAACTCATTTTTGACTGCCACAACTATTCTGAGGCAAAAAAGGTAAAGTTGGCTGCAATAGAATTTTTTGGTTATGCTATGATTTGGTGGGACCAACTCACCACGAGTCAACGAAGAAATGGTGAGCGACCAATAGCCACTTGGACCGAGATGAAGGCACTGATGCGGAGATGATTTATTTCATCATACTATCATAGGGAGCTTTATCAAAAACTCCAAAACCTTTCTCAAGGGTCGAGGAGTGTAGAAGACTACTATAAGGAGATGGAAATCGCAATGATTCGTGTCGATGTCCAAGAAGATCGAGAAGCAACAATGGCACGTTTCTTAGCCGGTCTCAACCGAGACATTGCCAACATTGTGGAGCTTCAACATTATATTGTAATCGTGGATATGGTGCACATGGCCATCAAGGTCGAGAAGCAACTCAAGAAGAAGAGTTTTGTTCGGGGTTATTCGTCATCTAATGTGTCCAAATAGAGGCAAGACATGAATAAGAAAGCTTCGACAAATCAAATAAAAGAATCAGTGATGCCGGTGAAACCAACTAGATCTATAGCCAAATCTAGAAAAGGCAAGACCACGGAAGGTGTTCAAAATTGGTCAAGGGACATTAAGTGCTTTAAGTGTCTCGGAAGGGGCCACATAGCAAGCCAGTGCCCAAATTGAAGTGTAATGGTGATTTTGCCCAAGGGTGACATCGAATCCGAGGGAGAGGAAGAAAGAAAAGAAAACGAGGCTGATATCCCTACTGATGAAGATGAAGAGATAGAATACGCGGTGGAAGGTGAGATGCTCGTTGTTAAAAGGAGCCTAAGTGCACAAAGCACCGGGAGTGAACCGCAACGTGAAAAATTGTTTTATACTCGTTGTCACGTTTAAGACAAGGTCTGTAGTTTGGTGATTGATGGAGGTAGCTGTACAAATGTAGCAAGCATGCTCTTGGTGGAGAAACTTGCCTTGTCAACTACTAAACACCCGAGTCCCCACAAGTTGCAATGGCTCAATGAGGGTATCGAACTAAAGGTGACCAAACAAGCCATTGTTGGATTTTCTATTGGAAAATACCATGATGAAGTTCTATGCGATGTGGTACCCATGCGCACGGGACATTTGTTATTAGGAAGACCATGGTAGTTTGATTGGAGGGTCAAGCACGACGGATTCAGAAATTAATACACTTTCAAGCACCATGGTAGAAACGTAACTCTGGCACCACTATCGCCACAACAAGTGTTGAAAGTTCAACAAAGAATAAAACAATCTATGGAGAGTTTGAAAAAAAAAAGAATAAAGATTCAAAAGAGAGAAAAGAGGAAAAATCGAGTGAAAAGAAGTCTAGTGGAGAAGAAAACAAGAGTGGAGGAAAAGAGAAAGAAAAAGAAAGTAAAAGAAAATTGAGTGAGAAAGAGAAAAATGTTTTGATTAACCATTGTCTTCATGTCTCTTCATCCTTTCAGGTTAACTCAAGCAAGGAATTGCGATTACATTATATTGTGGAGGAGAGAAGGTTTGTGTTGATTGAAAAAGGTAACGCCGAACTTTGTCTTCTTACTTTGAAAGGTAAACAAGGAATGACTTTGGAAAATTTTAAGACATCCTTGTTTTATTCGCATATTGATGAACACTCTTTGATGCTTTGATCTTTGAAAAATATTTATTTCTTGATGGTATTGATTGTTCGTCTTTAATTAGCAATGAAGTGTATGTTTTGAATACGCAAGATGAAAACCCGTATAAATTGTTCTTTCTGATTTATCATGTTAAAAAGGAATGGAAGTGTATTTTTGAGTTTGATTGTGTGCAAAGATACGTGATTGATTATCATTCGAATCGATTGAGTTCACTTGGTTGTAATAATGGCATATCGAGATTGTTTGAAAAATTGAGGTATGCAAGTTTTGATCAAATGGGACTAAGGGTTCATAATTGAGTGAGTAACTTTTCCATGTCTTGTGGATGTAACTTGAGCTTGATTCGTTTGTACTTTCTACTACCGAATATGGGGAGTCAATTTGAGGAGGTAAGACCTATTTATATTCTTGAACTCAGCAATGGTTTATTTGTTCAAGTTCTGATTGAAATCTCTGATCGAGTTTGTAAGTCCTTCATTCGCTGAGCCCCAAATTCCTTTCTCTATTATGTAGATGACACATTTAAATGTTATATCCCTAAAGAGGGAGGGATTGCGTCTAACTTTAATCTTTTTCGAGAAATGTGTGATCTTCAGAATCTTGGAAGCAACGTTGTCAACCAAGGGCTTCTGACGAGGAATGATTTGTCGCGAGCAAGTGGCCCGACTTGAGGACAAGTTGCTTTGAAGAGGGGGATGATGCGACCACGCCCCGCAATGAACCTCGCTAGTGCAAAGATACCATAGTGCTTCCTCAATGACCAATTATGCGAGTTTGTGCTAAGCAATTCAAGGAAGCTTTATCGGCTTTAGTTCATCAAATATGGGACGAGATTTTAGCTGGAAACGTTGAGCACATTTGGGCCAGCTCCACGAACTCTCTGTACAACTTTTTGCAAGCTGATCCTAACTCCATTTCAGCTCAATGAGCTCGAACTAGCTCAAATCCAGCTTAATTTAATTTTTATGCATTAATATAGCTGCTGGAATAAATTATTTGAGTTAGTTAAATTAGTTAATTCAGATTAATTAATTGTTAGTGTTTAATTTATTTAAATCTGGACAAATTTAATTATTTATGTTACATGTGTTTCATGCATGTTTTTAATATGTTTTAGTTATTACATAGCATAAATGTGTCTATTTCATTACAACTAATTAATGTGTCTTGTTGCTGATTTATTATGTCTAAGTTTAGCCGAATTTATGAGCAGGTTAATTGTTTTAGCTGCTGCTGATTTTAATATGTTATAACTTACCTTTAAATGTTGTTGCATGTACTGTGACAGCCCAAAGTTGACCCTAGTCGGGAAGTGGTTTCGGGACCGCTAAACCGAGTCACCGAAATGTTTGAATGTGATACTTATTGTCTAGAATATGTAATTAAGAATGTGTGAAAATTTCAAGATTCAATTTGGTTGATTTCATGTGAATTTAGTCAATAGGACTTATGTGAGAAAATTCTAAAATGTGATAGGTCAATGTGTGAGGACCTACTAGTGCATGTGGACAAAGGGGGGACTTGCATGTCAAATTCCCCCCCCTAATGAGTAGTGGCCGGCCATGACAAGGAAGGATGGGCAAAACATGTCATGAAACATGTTTTGTTAGTGGAAGAATAAAATAAGGAGTATGGGTAATAAAGAAATGGAAAACAAAAGAAAAAAAATGTGTGTGTGGTGTTTGTCCCCCCATTGCCGTGAGCTCAAGAGAAGAAAGGAGAAAAGTTTGTGTTCATCCTTTCTCACCTCCATTTTAGCCTAAATTAGAAAGAAAAACAAAGAAAAAAATTTCTCATCCTTTGGTTCATCCTTGGCCAAAAATTTTAAGGAGGAAAGAAGAAGAAAGGTGAAGAGATTCGGCCATGCATGTAGCTAGGCCAAGGTATGTTTAATGATGTTCCATGAGATGCATGCATGTTTTAGTTGTTAGCTTGAGTTCTACCTAGCCCATGGTCTAAATCTTGCTATGTGATGGAAATGGCACTTGACCATGGATGCATCATTCTTGGTTGGTGTTTGATGTTGTGGTGATGAGGCATGAGGGTAAGTTAAGATTCGGCCTAGGTGGAGGTTGTGTTAATGCCATTGCATGCAAAATATGAAGCTTGTTAATGATGCATGTGATGATGGCTTGATGATTCTTGAACCTCCTTTTTAGCATTTTTGTGTGAGCACATATGTGCATTGGTTGCTAAAGGGAGAAGAATCGGCTAGCAAGATGTGTGCTAAGGCCGAATGTAACTTTGCATGTTGATGAGCAATGCATGTGTTAAATCGATGAAAAGGGGGAGGATGCTTTACTAGTGTGTATATGTGTGTATTAAGTGTTGAAATCGACCCCAAAAATGGACATGCATATTCGGCCAAGGGGAAAGAAATTAGCTAATATGTTGTGTTGATGCATGATTTTTGCATGTATGAGACTTTAATGTCTAATGTATAAATATGGGCTAAGTGCCTTGTGTTCATCTTTCGATGCCTAAAATGATGAAATCAATTTATTTGTTTGATTAAGCTCAAGAGCAAAGGGGAAATAAAACCGATAAAGGGAAGGAAAAAGTGGTTGAATAGCTAGCGGAATCGTTCGACAACACCCGAGGTAAGTTCTTGAGTAAGAGATCTTAAATTTCGATGTGATTAAATCATGCTCTATGTGTGGCTATTGAGCCGAATGTGCAAGGACAATATGTGCCTTGTGTTTGAGTTTCGTAAACGAAAATGAAATATGAATGTGCTATGAATTATTGTTAGATGTGCATGATTAATTGAATGCTGTCCGGGCTAAGTCCCGAAGGCTTTGTGCTAAGTGAATATATCCGGATTAAGATCCGAAGGCCTTTGTGCGAGATACTAAATCCGGGTTAAGTCCCGAAGGCATTCGTGCGAGATACTAAATCCGGGTTAAGTCCCGAAGGCATTCGTGCGAGTTGTTAAATCCGGGTTAAGTCCCAAAGGCATTCGTGCGAGTTATTAAATCCGGGTTAAGTCCCGAAGGCATTCGTGCGAGTTATTAAATCCGGGTTAAGTCCCGAAGGCATTCGTGCGAGTTGTTAAATCCGGGTTAAGTCCCGAAGGCATTCGTGCGAGTTGTTAAATCCGGGTTATGTCCCGAAGGCATTGTGTGAGTTACTAAAACCGGGCTATGTCCCGAAGGCATTTGAACGAGGAGCTATATCCGGTTAAATCCCGAAGGTACGTGATTTGGTAATGAATGAGCTTGCTGTAAAATTCCAGCGAATACTCGAAAAACATCCCAATATGGGGATATGTTACGTATGTGTTGAATTTAATCGAGCCCTTACAATAAATGTTCGCTCAGTTGATAAACGAGCTACCGGCCTTCGGCCAAGTTAGTTTATTGTGTATGTACATAAGGGTTATTAATGTTGTGAAGCAAGTTTGATATCGGTAAATTGCGTATTATTAAATATTCCGTTTAGCTAAATGTGTGCTATTCTTTATGCATGCTGGAATTCCTTGCTCAAACTTACTAAGCATAAATTGCTTACTCGTTGCATTGCTCCTCTGTTTTATAGATTTTTGGTTCTCCAGCTATCGGACTCGGGATCTTGAAGTCGAAGTCGCCCACACTATCAAAGGCTCTTTGGGTACTATTTTGGTTGAATTTTGTTATGGCATGTATAGGACTACCCATTGTTGTCTTTCGAGTAATTTATGAAATGTATAAGTGTACAGCCATGCGAAAATGGCTTGTAGAAGTGGAGTATGGCATTAGACCATTCGTATTTATGAATGTATAGATGGTTTCATGATGTAACTATGTTGGAATGGAAGTGTTGAGCAAATGATCAGCCACTAGAATGGCTAAGTATGATCATATGTGGGCTTATGTATGACAAGGCCCTAGTTGGTCCATGAAACCCCAAATTAGGTAAGGTTCACTTTGAAAACAGAAGCTGGTAGCAGCAGTGGTGTGGATTGGAAAAATCACAAGAATTCGTAGGAGTGGAATTAAATAGTGAATAAATTATGTAATCGAACCTTGATGAATCTACTTTCATATGGAAGTAACGAAACAATTATAGGAACAGTACAGAAAGAGATATTTGGGTTCTTGTGGAACAGGGCCAGAACAGTTTCTGGATTCACTGTTCCGCCTTTGGAAATTCACTATAAATTGACCAGAGATAATTAGGGGTCATACCATATATGTATGGATTCCTCTCTGAGTCTAGTTTCCATAGAAACAAACGGCATCAGTATTGAAGCTCTGTGCAGAGAGATATCCCAGTCGTAATGGGAAAAGGTCAGTGTAGTCGACCCCTGTAACATGGGAGACTTTGACTAATAAACTGTACTAATTGGCCCGACCAAAAATTCTAGAAAAAAATCCATAGGTGGGGACATGAGTCTAGTTTCAGGGAAAAATCACAAAACTGATTTTTGAGTTGTGAAACTCAAGATATGATTTTTGAAGCGACTAGTACTCAGACTGGGCAGTGTCTGGAAAAATTTTTCAAAGTTTGTTAACATCTCGTGTCCGACTCCGGTGTCGGTCTCGGGTTCGGGGTGTTACATTTTATTGGTATCAGAGCTACGGTTTAGTCGATTCTAGGACTACCGTAATGTTTTGGGTCTAGCTATACATGCCATTTTATGTGATTACTTGATAGTGTGGTGATTTCCGACAATTGTAAATGTGTTTATAGTAATGGATCCCGATCGTGACCGAGAGGTAGCTGATGATCTTGAGAGTGTAGCGCCTGCTCCCGCACAAGGGACAGTGCCGGCAGACTCTCAACCTAATGCTAGTAATCCGAATGATGAAGCTAGACAAGCATTCTATAGCGTGATGAATGATTGGTTTAACCAATACATTCGAACTAATATGGCTGTTCCACAACCTCCATTCCCGACAAATACTACCCCCGCACCTACAATACCACCGGTAACGGACCAAATAAGGTCAAATAAGCCCCCAGTTGACAGAATCCGAAAACATGGGGCTACTGAATTTAAGGCTATGGATAGCGATGATGCCAAGCAAGCTGAATTTTGGCTGGACAACACTATCCGGGTACTCGATGAGCTATCTTGTACACCCGATGAATGCCTAAAGTGTGCTATCTCCTTGCTACGTGATTCTGCCTACTATTGGTGGAGTACTCTGACTTCTGTTGTGCCCTGAGAGCAAGTAACTTGGGAGTTTTTCCAAACTGAGTTTCGGAAAAAGTATATCAGTCAGAGATTTGTTGATCAAAAACGGAAGGAATTTCTTGAGCTTAAGCAAGGCTCCATGTCGGTTACTGATTACGAGCGAAAATTTGTTAGACTTAGCAAATACGCTCAGGAATGTGTTTCGTCCGAAGCTGTTATGTGTAAACGCTTCGAGGATGGGCTGAATGAAGATATAAAGATGTTCGTTGGCGTTCTTGAAATACGAGAGTTCGTGGTACTTGTTGAACGAGCTTGTAAAGCCGAAGAGCTTAGAAAAGAAAAGCAAAGAGTTGATGAGGGAACTGGAGAGTTTCGTAAAAGATCCTCGGGAAGGTCTCTTCAACAGACATCGAAGAGATTTTGAGATGATGCGGGCCAGTTTAGAGGCACTTCGGGCCTTTTTGGACGAGATCGTGATCGACCCCCTGTGGGTACACGAGGCACTTCGGTCGCCAGTGTTGGGAATGAACGTCGAGATAGAACGAAATGTCGATATTGCGGTAAATGGCATTCGGGGAGTTGTAGATTCCCTGACCGCTCCTGTTACAAGTGCGGATCAGTTGACCACTTCATTTTAGATTGCCCGAGGTTGTTTGAACAGAATGAAAATCAGAGTGGGAAACCGGGTGCTACCACTGCTCGAGGTAGACCATCTGGAAATACGGGCAATGCTAGTGGTGGTCAGAGAGGATCTAGAGATGATATAACCAGATCCGAAGCCCGTGCGCCTGCTAGAGCTTATGCTATACGTGCCCGCGAGGATGCTTCTTCGCCTGATGTTATTACCGGTACATTCACTCTCTTTGATACTAATGTAATTGCTTTGATTGACCCCGGTTCTACTCATTCTTACATATGTGAAACCTTAGCATCCAGTAAGACTTTACCTATTGAGTCTACTGAGTTCGTAATTCGGGTGTCAAATCCCTTGGGTCGTTACGTGCTTGTCGACAAAGTGTGTAAGAAATGTCCCCTGGAAATTCGAGGTTCCTGTTTTCCAGCGGACTTGATGCTTTTGCCGTTTGATGAATTTGATGTTATCCTTGGGTTGGATTGGTTGACCGCGCATGATGCGATTGTGAATTGCAAGAGCAAGACTATTGATTTGAGGTGCGCAAATAACGAAGTAGTCCGAATTGAGTTTGCGGACTTGGAGGGGATGCCAGCTGTAATATCAGCAATGTTGGCACAGAAATATGTAAGAAAAGGGTGCGAAGCATACCTTGCATATGTGCTTGATGACAAAGAATTAGAAAAGAAACCCGAATCTGTGCCGGTGGTTTGTGAATACCCGGATGTTTTTCCGGAAGAATTACCGGGTTTACCACCTGTTCGGGAGGTAGAGTTTGGTATTGAGCTTGTACCTGGGACTACGCCGATTTCGATAGCTCCGTATCGTATGGCACCAACTGAGTTAAAGGAGTTGAAAGCTCAGTTGCAAGAACTGACGGATAGAGGTTTCGCTCGACCAAGTTTCTCACCTTGGGGTGCACCAGTATTGTTCGTGAAAAAGAAGGACGGAACCATGAGGTTGTGCATTGACTATCGTCAGCTGAATAAAGTGACGATAAAGAACAAATATCCGTTGCCGCGCATCGATGATTTGTTCGACCAACTGAAGGGAGCCTCAGTGTTCTCAAAAATAGATTTGAGATCGGGCTATTATCAGTTGCGAATTCGAGATCCAGATATTCCCAAAACTGCCTTCAGAACGAGATATGGTCACTACGAATTCTTAGTGATGCCGTTTGGGCTCACTAATGCCCCTGCAGTATTTATGGATTTGATGAATCGGATCTTCAGACCGCATTTGGATCGGTTCGTAGTGGTGTTCATTGATGACATTTTGGTCTATTCAAGAGACGAGACCGAACATGCTGAGCATCTGAGGCTAGTGCTGCAAATTTTGCGGGATAAGCAGTTATATGCTAAGTTCAGTAAGTGTGAGTTCTGGTTAAGAGAGGTTAGCTTCTTGGGTCATGTGGTATCCGCGTCGGGTATTCGAGTTGACCCGAACAAAATTTCAGCCATACTTGACTGGAAACCTCCGAGAAATGTTACTGAAGTTCGGAGCTTTTTGGGGCTCGCCGGTTATTACCGACGATTTGTGAAAGGTTTCTCGATGATAGCCACACCAATGACGAAGCTACTTCAAAAGGATGTTAAGTTCGAGTGGACGGAGAAATGTCAGAAAAGTTTCGACCAACTGAAAACTCATTTGACTGAAGCTCCAATTTTGGTGCAACCCGAATCAGGTAAAGAGTTTGTCATTTATAGTGACGCATCCCTACTTGGGTTGGGTTGTGTATTGATGCAAGAAGGTCGAGTCGTGGCCTATGCGTCGAGACAATTGAAGCCACACGAGAGGAATTATCCGACCCATGATCTCGAACTAGCTGCCATCGTGTTTGCTTTAAAAATATGGCGACATTATCTGTTTGGTGAGAAGTGCCATGTATTTTCGGATCACAAAAGTCTCAAATATTTGATGACTCAACGAGACTTGAATCTGCGACAAAGACGTTGGCTTGAGTTGTTGAAAGATTACGAGCTTGTCATTGATTACCACCCGGGAAAGGCTAACGTGGTTGCGGACGCCTTAAGCTGGAAGTCATTGTTTGCTTTACGAGCGATGAACGTGCATTTGTCTGTTCTACCAGACAGTGTGTTAGTAGCTGAATTAAAAGCTAAACCATTATTGACTCACCAAATTCGTGAAGCTCAGAAAGTCGATGATGAATTGGTTGCAAAACGGGCTAAGTGTTTTCCGAACGAGGAATCGGAGTTTCAAATTGATGATGATGATTGTTTGAGGATCAAAAATCGTTTGTGTGTTCCAAGGAATTCGGAACTCATTTCGATGATTCTGAACGAAGCCCATTGTAGCCGAATGTCAATTCACCCGGGGAGTACGAAAATGTACAACGATTTGAAACGTCAATTTTGGTGGCATGGTATGAAACGGGACATCTCCGACTTTGTTTCGAGATGTTTAATATGTCAACAAGTGAAAGCGGATCATCAAGTGCTTTCAGGATTACTCCAGCCGATCATGATACCCGAGTGGAAATGGGATCGAGACACAATGGACTTTGTGTCCGGACTGCCCTTGTCAGCAGGTAAGAGGGTTGCGATATGGGTTATTGTTGATAGACTGACTAAGTCGGCTCATTTCATCCCCGTACGTACGGATTTTTCATTGGATAAACTAGCTGAATTGTACGTTTATCAAATTGTGAGATTACACGGGGTACCTGTTTCTATCGTGTCGGATAGAGATCCGAGATTCACCTCACGATTTTGGAAGAAATTGCAAGAAGCTCTGGGTACCAAGCTGCATTTTAGCACTGCTTTTCACCCCCAAACCGATGGTCAATCCGAGCGGATAATTCAGATACTTGAGGATATGTTGAGATGTTGCATCCTCGAGTTCAGTAGTTCATGGGAACGGTATTTACCTTTGATTGAATTCGCTTACAACAATAGTTTTCAATCAAGTATTAAGATGGCACCTTATGAGGCTTTGTACGGTCGTAAATGCCGTACACCATTGTTTTGGACCGAGCTCGGTGAAAGCAAAATTTTCGGAGTTGATTTGATTAGAGATGCTGAACAGAAAGTAAAGGTAATCCGTGAAAGTCTGAAGGTATCCACGTATCGTCAGAAATCGTACGCAGATTTGAAACGAAAAGACATCGAGTATCAGGTGGGAGACAAAGTGTTCCTTAAGGTTTCACCTCGGAAAAAGATACTCAGGTTCGGCCGTAAGGGCAAGTTGAGCCCAAGATTCATTGGGCCGTACGAAATCTCCGAACGAGTTGGTCCGGTTGCGTATAGATTGATTTTGCCCTCGGAACTTGAAAAGATTCATGACGTCTTTCAAGTTTCGATGCTTCGACGCTATCGATCTGATCCATCGCACATAATTAGCCATCGGAAGTTGAAATTCAAGTCGACATGAGCTATGAAGAAGAACCGATGCGTATCCTAGCTCGTGAAGTGAAGGAGTTGCGAAACAAAAGAGTTCCGCTAGTAAAGGTGTTATGGCTCAAACACGGGATCGAGGAAGCTACTTGGGAGACCGAGAGCTCGATGAAAGAACGATACCCAAACCTATTTACCGGTAAGATTTTCGGGGACGAAAATTTCTTAAGTGGGGGAGAGTTGTGACAGCCCAAAGTTGACCCTAGTCGGGAAGTGGTTTCGGGACCGCTAAACCGAGTCACTGAAATGTTTGAATGTGATACTTATTGTCTAGAATATGTAATTAAGAATGTGTGAAAATTTCAAGCTTCAATTTGGTTGATTTCATGTGAATTTAGTCAATAGGACTTATGTGAGAAAATTCTAAAATGTGATAGGTCAATGTGTGAGGACCTACTAGTGCATGTGGACAAAGGGGGGACTTGCATGTCAAATTCCCCCCCTAATGAGTAGTGGCCGGCCATGACAAGGAAGGATGGGCAAAACATGTCATGAAACATGTTTTGTTAGTGGAAGAATAAAATAAGGAGTATGGGTAATAAAGGAATGGAAAACAAAAGAAAAAAAAATGTGTGTGTGGTGTTTGTCCCCCCATTGCCGTGAGCTCAAGAGAAGAAAGGAGAAAAGTTTGTGTTCATCCTTTCTCACCTCCATTTTAGCCTAAATTAGAAAGAAAAACAAAGAAAAAAATTTCTCATCCTTTGGTTCATCCTTGGCCAAAAATTTTAAGGAGGAAAGAAGAAGAAAGGTGAAGAGATTCGGCCATGCATGTAGCTAGGCCAAGGTATGTTTAATGATGTTCCATGAGATGCATGCATGTTTTAGTTGTTAGCTTGAGTTCTACCTAGCCCATGGTCTAAATCTTGCTATGTGATGGAAATGGCACTTGACCATGGATGCATCATTCTTGGTTGGTGTTTGATGTTGTGGTGATGAGGCATGAGGGTAAGTTAAGATTCGGCCTAGGTGGAGGTTGTGTTAATGCCATTGCATGCAAAATATGAAGCTTGTTAATGATGCATGTGATGATGGCTTGATGATTCTTGAACCTCCTTTTTAGCATTTTTGTGTGAGCACATATGTGCATTGGTTGCTAAAGGGAGAAGAATCGGCTAGCAAGATGTGTGCTAAGGCCGAATGTAACTTTGCATGTTGATGAGCAATGCATGTGTTAAATCGATGAAAAGGGGAGGATGCTTTACTAGTGTGTATATGTGTGTATTAAGTGTTGAAATCGACCCCAAAAATGGACATGCAAATTCGGCCAAGGGGAAAGAAATTAGCTAATATGTTGTGTTGATGCATGATTTTTGCATGTATGAGACTTTAATGTCTAATGTATAAATATGGGCTAAGTGCCTTGTGTTCATCTTTCGATGCCTAAAATGATGAAATCAATTTATTTGTTTGATTAAGCTCAAGAGCAAAGGGGAAATAAAACCGATAAAGGGAAGGAAAAAGTGGTTGAATAGCTAGCGGAATCGTTCGACAACACCCGAGGTAAGTTCTTGAGTAAGAGATCTTAAATTTCGATGTGATTAAATCATGCTCTATGTGTGGCTATTGAGCCGAATGTGCAAGGACAATATGTGCCTTGTGTTTGAGTTTCGTAAACGAAAATGAAATATGAATGTGCTATGAATTATGTTAGATTGCATGATTAATTGAATGCTGTCCGGGCTAAGTCCCGAAGGCTTGTGCTAAGTGAATATATCCGGATTAAGATCCGAAGGCTTTGTGCGAGATACTAAATCCGGGTTAAGTCCGAAGGCATTCGCGAGATACTAAATCCGGGTTAAGTCCGAAGGCATTCGTGCGAGTTGTTAATCCGGGTTAAGTCCAAAGGCATTCGTGCGAGTTATTAAATCCGGGTTAAGTCCGAAGGCATCGTGCGAGTTATAAATCCGGGTTAAGTCCCGAAGGCATTCGTGCGAGTGTTAAATCCGGGTTAAGTCCCGAAGGCATTCGTGCGAGTTGTTAAATCCGGGTTATGTCCCGAAGGCATTGTGTGAGTTACTAAAACCGGGCTATGTCCCGAAGGCATTTGAACGAGGAGCTATATCCGGTTAAATCCGAGGTGCGTGATTGGTATGAATGAGCTTGCTGTAAAATTCCAGCGAATACTCGAAAAACATCCCAATATGGGGATATGTTACGTATGTGTTGAATTTAATCGAGCCCTTACAATAAATGTTCGCTCAGTTGATAAACGAGCTACCGGCCTTCGGCCAAGTTAGTTTATTGTGTATGTACATAAGGGTTATTAATGTTGTGAAGCAAGTTTGATATCGGTAAATTGCGTATTATTAAATATTCCGTTTAGCTAAATGTGTGCTATTCTTTATGCATGCTGGAATTCCTTGCTCAAACTTACTAAGCATAAATTGCTTACTCGTTGCATTGCTCCTCTTTTATAGATTTTTGGTTCTCCAGCTATCGGACTCGGGATCTTGAAGTCGAAGTCGCCCACACTATCAAAGGCTCTTTGGGTACTATTTGGTTGAATTTTGTTATGGCATGTATAGGACTACCCATTGTTGTCTTTCGAGTAATTTATGAAATGTATAAGTGTACAGCCATGCGAAAATGGCTTGTAGAAGTGGAGTATGGCATTAGACCATTCGTATTTATGAATGTATAGATGGTTTCATGATGTAACTATGTTGGAATGGAAGTGTTGAGCAAATGATCAGCCACTAGAATGGCTAAGTATGATCATATGTGGCTTATGTATGACAAGGCCCTAGTTGGTCCATGAAACCCAAATTAGGTAAGGTTCACTTGAAAATAGAAGCTGGTAGCAGCAGTGGTTGGATTGGAAAAATCACAAGAATTCGTAGGAGTGGAATTAAATAGTGAATAAATTATGTAATCGAACCTTGATGAATCTACTTTCATATGGAAGTAACGAACAATTATAGAACAGTACAGAAAGAGATATTGGTCTTGTGGAACAGGGCCAGAACAGTTTCTGGATTCACTGTTCCGCTTTGGAAATTCACTATAATTGACCAGAGATAATTAGGGGTCATACCATATATGTATGGATTCCTCTCTGAGTCTAGTTCCATAGAAACAAAC